>NW_007025044.1:0-478 GCF_000164805.1 Carlito syrichta
AGGTCTGTTTTCAAGGTTCATCACAGGGAGTTTCTTTTGTGTTCTCAAAGTCCTGGTAGGTGTCTGATCTGGTCCTTTCACTTGGAGATTCTTTTCTTTTGTGCCTCTAATCAAGTTGGCATACACTTTTTCCAGGGATTTACATTGCAGCTGGCTTGAGAAATTCTAATTCATGAAAACTGTTGTTCCATGGGTGTTGTCCTGGTATCTTTAAAAGTCATGGCTGTGAGCTGGGTGCAGTGGCATGTGCCTGAAGTCCAAGCTACTCTGAAAGCTAAGGCAGGAGGATTCCTTTAGTCTGCAAAGTTTGAGTCTATCCTGGGCAACATAGTGAGACCCCATCTCTTTAAAAAATTATTATGTTTTCAATAATACATGCATTTTTAAGAAAAGTCATGGCTGTGGCATGGTTTCCTAACCAACTTGTTCCTGGGCCAGAATGAACAGCAATGAGTCAGGAACAGGAGCCAGGGACTAG
>NW_007025045.1:0-539 GCF_000164805.1 Carlito syrichta
TAGTAAATCTTGGGATCCACAGCTGGCAATATCTTGCCACCCCCAGGAATTCCTGTACCTGCTTCTTAGTGGTTGGCGTGGGAATCTGAAGAATGACTTTTTTCTGGGCTGAGGTCAAGGCTCCTTTACCTTTTTTTAGCTGGTATCACAAGTATGAAACTTCGGTTGAGCAAAGCTGTGTCTTCTTTGCTGGCACACAATAGTCCAAGTCTTGGAGGAGCTGTAACAGAGCTTGTAAACAAGTGTCCAGGTCTACAGCCACAAGGAAGAGGTCATCTACATACTAGAGTAGTGTACATTCAGGGTGTAGGGCATGGTACCCTGACAAATCCTGTTGTAAGGTTTTGCCAAAAATAGCTGGGGAGTTCTTGAAACCCTGTGGTAAACGGGTCCAAGTTAGTTGACAGGTGTCTTCCAAGTCAGGATCTGTCCATTCAAAAGTAAAAATGGGTTGACTAATAGGGGACAAAGGGATAGAAAAGAAGGCATCCTTTAAATCCAGCACAGTGTATACCTGATGTTGTGGGGAAAGCAGACTG
>NW_007025046.1:0-570 GCF_000164805.1 Carlito syrichta
TCACACACACACACACACACACACACACACACAAACACACACACAAACACACACACACACGATCCTGTAGTCCTGTTATTTTTCTTCATAGCAACATGACTACCAAAATTATATTAGTTATTTGTCATATCGCTATCCTGTATACTTCATCAAATGAGGAAGACAGATCTTATATGTAAATGCACTTCATAAGCTCTATTTAAACGCGAGAGATGTTTACAAGTTCACTCTACAAGTTCAATCTAATAACATTATAAAACAAAAAGCCTTTATTGATTTAATTAATTGCAATTATTCTTGTCTTTTCCTATTTTGCTTTCTTTTTTAACTAGCCCAGAGATACTTGCTTGCATTTTTTCTTAACTAGCCTGGAGATAATTGGTTACTGGTTATTTAGCTTACATGACTTAATTTTTAGTATTTCCTCATTCTTATAATATTGATGTTACTTTTTCATGCATCCATAGCATCATAATATTTATCTGTATTTTATGTAAAAAATTTATATGTATGTTTCTCTGATTCATATTTTCAAATAGTTCATCAAATGTATTGACGTTCCAATAATGT
>NW_007025047.1:0-477 GCF_000164805.1 Carlito syrichta
AATATTCAGTGGACAAAAATACTGTGATAAAATGATTGCAAGCATATAACCATTTACTTTCTCTAGGTACAGTTGTTAGTATTTACTTAGTATTTATGGTATCTTATACTACATATCTATGAAGTAATGAGAAAGAACTATATAGGCATAATAACACCCAAATAAATTATTAAAATAAACAAATTAAATACTTAATGCCCAAATAATGTATAAAGAGACCAATACTCTTGTTAAAAGGTAAACATGAAAGTAATATTTTATAATTTTTGCTTAATTCTTTAACATACCTTTAAATCACTTTTTATATTTTGCAGAATATACTTGAAAAAATTAAGCTCCCAACCAGTTATTGTCTGTGTGTGTGTGTGTGTGTATACGTGTGTGTATATATATATACACATATATACATATATATACATACATATATATACACATTTGTGTTTGCATGTTTATCTGTATCCAGATTAATTTGAAATT
>NW_007025048.1:0-643 GCF_000164805.1 Carlito syrichta
CAACTCAAAATAAATAAATAAATAAATAAAAGATAGTGGCCTCCAGCTCCATCCATGATTTTTCTTCATATCTTTTACCTTTTATTCTTTTATATTATTAATCTTTTCTCTCTTTTCAGGAACTCTATGTTTTAAAGTGATGACTCCTATGCTTATGATATGAGTTTTAAATATTTTTCCATTTTGTTACTTATCTTTATTTTTATATTAATATTCTTGTTATGCAGATTTTCTTATGTCTACATATTAAATGTATTTTGTTCGATTAGAATTTCTGATTTTTACATTACAATTAAGTAAAGTTTCCTTCCCTAAAGTTATAAAGGAGTTTGTTTATGTTTTATTCTATTACTTCTATAGTTTTACTTTGGATATTTCATTTTTGTACATGTAGAACTTATTCTGATGTCTGACTAGGGGTCTAAATTTAGTTTTGTCTTTTTTCTCCAGGTGACTACTCAATTGTCTCAATACCGTGTATTTAAAAGTCTATTTTTATCCTGCTGCCCCAAAATGCTACTTTTATCACATGCTAAATTTCCACATATATTTGCATCTATTTCTGAACTTTATATTCTGTTCTATTGGTCTTTATATTAGTGAACCTACTGTTTTTATATAAAAGCTTTTTAATATGGCTCAA
>NW_007025049.1:0-474 GCF_000164805.1 Carlito syrichta
CCATAATATAGCTTTTGGGTGGACCTACTACATGACTCCTGGAAGGACCCACCATGGAGATACGCAGTGCGGCCACTGCAGAGGCATTCAGTAGGTACACTGTGGATGAATGTCGGGGGGGAATCACTGTGGAGGCACACAGCAGGACCACTGTGGAGGCACGTGGAGGAGACATTGTGGAGGCACATGGGGCCTCTGCAGACACAGAGGGTCAACATGAAGGCATGTGGTGGGTCCACCACTGATCCATGCGGCAGGTCCATCTCTAAAGCACATGGCAATTATATCACTGAGGAAAGTGGCAGTGCAGACATGGAGACATGCACAGGGCTACTAAAAAGACATGCAGCAGGGCCTCTGCAGAGGCATACATTCAGGGCCACTACATTGACACATGGCAGGGCCTCTAGAGAGGCACGCGATGGGTCCACCACAAAGGCAGGTAGCAGGGTCATCTTGTAGATACACAGTGGA
>NW_007025050.1:0-574 GCF_000164805.1 Carlito syrichta
ATTAAATCAGCTGGCTAGCCAGCTTCCTAGCTAGTTAAGTCAGTGAGTTAAGTGAACTGGATAGTCAGTTGGCTAGCTAAGTGGCTAGCTAGTAAAGCCAGTTGGCTAGCAGGATGCCTATCTAGTTGTCAGCTAGTTAAGTCAGCTTGCTAGACAGCTGGCTAGCTAGGTGGCTAGCAAGTTAAGCCACCTTGTTAGCACGCTGGTCAGGTAGGTGGGCAGCTTGTTAAGCAGGATGGCTAGCTGGCTGGCCAGCAGAGTTACTGGTAAGTTAATGAGCTGGCTATCCCACTGTCCAGCCTTCCGGCTGGCTATTTATCTGGTTAGCTAGCCAAGTGGTCAACCTGCTAGCTAGCTAGCCTCTTGCCTAACCAACTAGCCAGCCAGGTAGCTAGCTAGTTAAGACAGGTGGCTAGACGTGTAGCCAACCAGATAGCTAACTAGTTAAGTCAACTGGCTAGCCAGCTACCCAGCAAACTAGCTAGTCAGTTAGTTAAGTCAGCTAGATAGTCACCTAGCTAGTTATGTGAGCTAGCAACTCAGCTAACTATTCAGGTACCTAGTTAAGTTAGCC
>NW_007025051.1:0-762 GCF_000164805.1 Carlito syrichta
AGCAAAAGATCAGATTCAGATATTTCGTAATATCTGAACAGGTCTGGAGATAAATAATTCCACTAGTACCAAATGAAATCATTGGCATGTTTAATATAAAGATAAAAATAATTATTTGAACAAGTAATTTTGGCATTGTGAGATTAACACTGGAAAAAGATGACAGCCTGAAGTCAGTATGTTTTCTTTGTGATTTGTGAGTAAGTTATTTAGCCCATCTGTGGCAAAGATTTCTAATTTCTATTTAACTATAAATTCTACCAACTTTAAATAAATGGTCGAAGTATGATAGGAATGAGATAACAGCTTGCTTTTCAAAGAGTATTTTTTATTATATGACCTGAAGTACATAATAAAATCCTTTTCCAATTCCTGTATCAAGTTGAGAGATTAATTAATACAATATTAGATAAGGTACAGTGTCGGTGACCTGCACTGACCAGGGAAGGGTTAGGACCGCACCGGTGAATCAGAACGGAGAGAAGAAAACTACTCGGAGGCAGCTCTTCTGGGAACAGTCTGGCCAAGACTGAAGCCGATTTTATTCAAACCTTTTCCAACTTATATACCATTTTCTATACCCTCCAGCAATGTGATAATCACTCACTGGGGGCGTACAAGTTTCGTGCTTTACAAACTATGCATCACAAGACCACCACGAGATCTGCAATTTCCAAGCAAACAATTCAAATTCCATGATGCCTGCCGTGCTTACATCAAGGTCACAGGTGCACAATTTCAATACAAATCGTTCAAAGTGTT
>NW_007025052.1:0-534 GCF_000164805.1 Carlito syrichta
AGTGCCCTCTATTAAAGAAGTGCTCTAGTTTGTACTATAAATTATAATGACTATAATTATAATAACCAAAATAATTTTGAAATTATAGAACAAATAGGCATATATTATTTAAAGTTTCACCAAGACTTGGACAATAATATACGTCTGTAAATGCAGAATGTTGTGCTAGAAAAAGGTTTGTTAAGGGCTTCAGGACAGAGTTGGTTTCAAATCCAACTTTATCACTTTCTGCTAGTTTTGGACAATACAGTTAATCTCCCTGATCTGCAACTTCTCATATGTAATAATAAATAATAATCAATCTGCTAATTAACTAATTAGCAGTTACTAATTAATAATTAGCAATAGTAAATAACAAGTAGCAATCTTATTCGATTTAAATGTATTATCATATAGTAAATATTTTTAAATATTAGCTGTTAGCCGGGCTCGGTGGCTCAGCCTGTAATCCCGCGCCTTTGGGAGGCTGAGGTGAGTGAATTGCCTGAGCCCGCGGGTTCGAGACCCGCCTGGGCAGCGAGACCTCATCTCTAC
>NW_007025053.1:0-570 GCF_000164805.1 Carlito syrichta
CCTCTAGTGAGTCCTTGACTCACAGCAATTTGTTTAGTATGTGGTGATTGATTGCAGGAGTGGGTGAAGCTGCAGATTCTATTTACCAGTCCTCTTTGTATGCTTTATATGTACAAACAATAGACTGGTCATGACTTGGGATTTTGTGGAATGAAGGAATTTAATGTATGTTATTTTCTATCTCATAAGCACTTTTTCTGAGTTAGTGGGTCCACAGTTGTAACTGTATTATTTAATGCCTATTTCTCTCCCTAGACTGTAATCTCCATGATGACAGGGGCAATGCCAGATTTGTACCATTGCTATACTCTAAGGAGCTAGTTCTGTGCCTGACACATAGGAAGCACTCAAGAAATGCCTGTTTTGATAAAGCAGACAGTTTCAATTGCTCAATGCATTATTCTAATTATGCTTCCAAAATGCTCTGCGACTGATCTTGGGCAAGTTACCTGCCTTCTCTGAGTCATGGTTTCTTTACCTATGTGGTGCAAATGATCTTTGTGACCTTTCGGGATTGCTATAAGGACTAAATGAAACCATGCAGTCCTTGAACAGGCATTTCTTGAGTGC
>NW_007025054.1:0-586 GCF_000164805.1 Carlito syrichta
GGCTGGTTTGCGGGCTCCTTGGTTGGTAGGGAAATAAAGTCGGTTTTTTAGCCGCTGGACAGCTTGTTAATCAGCTAGTTTAGTCAGCTGGCTAGTTTGCTAAGTCAGCTTAAGTCAGTTGTCTAGCCAGCTGTCTAGCTGGTTATCAAACTAGTTACATCAGAGGGGTAGCCAGCTAGTTCGCTAGTTATTTCAGCTACTTAAGTCCACTGGATAGCTAGGAAGTTAGCTAGTTATGTCAGCTAAATAAGTCAGCAATCTAGCTAGTTAAGTTATCTAGTTAATTCACCTTGCTACAAGATAGCAACCTAGGTAGCAAGCTAGTTAAATCAGCTACTTAAGTTAGCTGGGTAGCTAGGTTGCTAGCTGGTTAGGTCAGCTAGTTAAGTCAGGATGCTAGCTAGTTTAGTCAGCAAGTTAAGTCAGCTGGCTAGACAACTGCATAGTAGGATACCTAGCTAGTTAAATCAGCTGGCTAGCCAGCTAGCTAGCTAGTTATGTCACTTGGTTAAGTCAGCTCACTTGCCAGCCAGTTAGCTAGGTAGATAGGTAGCTTAGTCAACTGACAGGCCAGTGGGCTATGTAG
>NW_007025055.1:0-463 GCF_000164805.1 Carlito syrichta
CCAGCTATTCAGCTGGCTAGCCAGCTGACTTTACTAGCGAGTGACCTAGCTAGCCAGTTGACTAGCCACTTGAATTAACTAGCTGACTTAGTCAGCTATCCAGCTGACTAGCCTACTGACTCAACATGCTGAAATAACTAGATAGTCAGCTGCCTAGCCAGCTGACTTAACTAGCTGATACCTCTAGCTAACCAGGTCGCTAGCCAGCTGACTTAACTAGATATCTACTTACGTATCCTGCTGGCTACCAAGCTAACAAGTTGGCTAGAGAGCTGAGTTAACTAGGTGACTTAACTAGCTATCCAGCTGGGTAGCCAGCTGACTTAACTAGCTTGATACCCAGCTGGGCAGCTGGCTAGCCAGCTGACTTAACTAGGTGACTTAACTAGCTGTCAGCTGACTTAAGCTAGCTACCAAGCTAGCCTGATGAATTTACAGGTTGAAATAACTAGCTAGCTACCTA
>NW_007025056.1:0-541 GCF_000164805.1 Carlito syrichta
TATTCCATTCCATTTCAGTCCATTACTCTCCAATCCATTCCTTTCCTCTCCTTTCCATTCCGCTCCATTTAATTCCAATCCTCTGCATTGCATTCCATTCCATTCGTCTCCATTCCATTCAATTTCTGTCCATTCCATTTCATTCCACTACATTTTATTCCGTTCCATTCTTCATCATTCCATTCCTCTCCTTTCCATTCCATTTCATCCCTTTCCATTCTATTCCATTCCTCTCCATTCCATTTCTTTGCATTCCTCCCCATTCCACTAATCTCCATTCCTATGCATTCCATTCCTCTACATTACATAATTCTCCATTCCATTCCATTCCCGTTCATTCCATTCCATTTCTTTGCATTCCCTTCCATAACTCTCCATTAAATTCCTTTCCACTCCAATCCCCTCCATTCCATTCCATTCATCTCCATTCTATTCTATTCCTTTCAATTCCAATCCTCTCCATTCTATTATATTGTTTTCTTTTCCATTCTGCTCCACTCTCCTCCACTCCATTCCTTTCCATTCCATTCCATTCCACTCA
>NW_007025057.1:0-625 GCF_000164805.1 Carlito syrichta
CTAGGTATGTAGCTAGCTGGTTAAGTCAGCTAGTTAAGTCAGCTTGCTTGCTAGTTAAGTTACCGAGTGAAGTTAGCTGGTCTGCCAGCTGGGTAGCTCTGTAGCTAGCTAGTTATGTCACCTGGCCAGCCAGTTTACTACCTAGTTAAATAACCTAGTTAAGTCAGCTTACTAGCCAGATGGTTAGCTAGGTAGCTAGGCTGTTAAATCAGCTGAAAAGTCAGCGGGCTACATAGGTTGCTAGCTAGTCTATACAGCTGACTTAACTAGTTGACATAGCTGGCTATCCAGCTGGCTAGCTAGGTAGCTAGGCGGTTAAGTCAGCATGCTAGCCTGCTAGCTAGCTAGCTATGTCAACTAGTTAAGTCAGCTGTATAGACAGCTGGCTAGCTAGGTAACTAGACATTTAATTTGTCTGTCTAGCCCACTGGCTAGCACGTTAAGACACTTAATTAGGTCAACTGGCTAGCAATCTGGCTTCCTAGGTAGCTGGTTACTTAAGTCAGCTGTCTAGACAGCTGGCTAACTATTTAAGTCACCTAGTTAAGTCAGCTGACCAGCCAGCTGACTAGCTAGGTAACGAGCTAGTTGAGTCTGTTGGTTAGCCAACTGGCAGCTAATTAAG
>NW_007025058.1:0-612 GCF_000164805.1 Carlito syrichta
TAGAAGTAAGCCCTTTGTCATAGGCAACACACCGACGTCGATGGCACATCCTTTCCCTGAGTGTTATGCAAGGATACGCTCCTGCAGATAAAAGGAAAAACAGAGAGAGGAAAAGGCAATGGTGGAATGTGGGAGGGTAGGGAGGGAATCTGGGCCCACTGCGAGCAACAGATGTGAGCCCGACCAGGCTGAGAAAAGGAAAATGGAAACTCCAGGACAAGGAAAGAGAACAAGTAGACAGAACCCATGCATATGTGAAGCCAGAGTGGTGAGAATCTGCGGGTCAGGAGAGGCTGAAAGGAAACATGCCTTGGGACCAGTGATATGGGCCAAGCGGACTGTGCTGACCCCACTGGGCATCGCGGGACCCAGGCGCGATGAATGAATAATCACAATGAATTCAGCTCACAATGAATAATCCCCCAAAGACAGGCCCAAGGCCAGCTCCAGCCCCCACCCAAGGAACCCACACAAAGTTTCACCTACTTGCTACATGAGCTGCAGACTTCAGGGGACTGCGGGTCCTGGTAGAAATGGCCTGTTCGGCACCGACATGTCCTGTCTCTGGTTGAAGAGCAGTTCACCACCGTTTCTTGGTCTGCTTTCCAGGGA
>NW_007025059.1:0-459 GCF_000164805.1 Carlito syrichta
AAAAAAAAAAAAAAAAAAAAAAGCCTTTCCCCATTCCTCCCAGATGGAAACAATGTTTCTCTTCTGATTTCCAAAGAATTTAGTTAGAATGCTCTTGTTTATTCCTTTGTACCTTATATTCATTTGTGCTTATGAATTATCTTATTTTAGAACGTAGGCTCCCTAAGAATAGGACGACTGTTGACACATAACGTGGGCTCAATCATTATGTGTTGTAAGAATGTCATGATTAAATATATTAGGGGTAAAGTCAGGACCTATTAATAGATTTGACATCGATGATAAAAATTCTTGTACCAAGTTTAATCATCTCCCAAGAAGCTCATAGTATAGGATGTTTTGCAAAACACATCATAATCTTGTATGACAGAGGAACAATAACAAAACAAGAAGTATCTTGTGGCATCTGGATTTTGAAAGAGGATACACTGGAACTCTTCTTGCTTGTATCACTCATTG
>NW_007025060.1:0-458 GCF_000164805.1 Carlito syrichta
TGCTAGCATCAACTTTGACTCATTGTATTTTTTCAACTTTCCTTTAAAATTACCAAAGGTGTCTGATTTGGGATTTATTTTTCTCATTTATAGATAACCGTGTAGCAAGATATATTTAACAAGTAAACATATAGATTGAGATAAAAACACAGAAGTCAAGAAGAAAGTGGCTGGCTCCAACAGTTACCACAACTGATGGTAGTGGACAAAATTCATGCTCTTCCACACTCTGGCTAGTAGTTTTGCGCAGATGAATATTCTTAAGTTAGAATTTCCCAATTTAAAGTTTCTCATATGGTTTTAAAATATGCTTATAGGCCAGGTGTGGTGGCTCATTTCTATAATCCCAGCACTTTGAGAGACTGAGATGAAAGACTTGCTTGAGTCTATGAGTTCAAGACCAGCCTGGGCAACATAATATCTTGTCTTTACCAAAAAAAAAAAAAAAAAAAAAAAAA
>NW_007025061.1:0-827 GCF_000164805.1 Carlito syrichta
ATCTAGAGGAATGAATTTCAATGGAGTGGAATGGATTGGAATGGAGAGGAATGGAAAGGAAAGGAATTAAAGGGGAGGGATTGGAAGGGAATGGAATAGAGCAGAACTGAAAGAAATGGAATGAATGTAGTGAAATGGAATGTAGAAAAATGGAATTCAGGGAAAGGAAGAAGAATGGAATGGAATGAATGGAATGCAGAGGAAAATAATGCAGAAGAATGGAATTGAGTGTAATAAAATGGAATGGAAGGGAGAGAAAAGGAAAGAAAAGGAAAGAAATGGAATGGAATGGAATGGAAAGGAATGGAATGCAGGGGAGTGGAATGGAATGTTGAGGAATGGAATGGAGAGGAATGGAATGGAGAGGAATGGAATAGAGTGGAATGTACTGCAATGGAGTGGAATGGAATGGAATGGAGAGGAATGCAATGGATAGAAATTAAATAAAATGGAACAGAATGGAATAGAATGCAATGGAATGCAATGAAATGTAAGGTAGAGGAATAGAATGGAGTGAAATGAAGAGTAATGGTATGGAATGGAATATAGAACAATGGAATGGAAAGAAAGGATCAAATGGAATGGAATGAAGAGGAATGGAATGGAGAGGAATGAAATGGACTGGAAATGAATGGAGAGGAAATGAGTGGAATGCATTGGAATGGAATGGAGAGGAGTGGAATGGAGTGGAATGGAACGGAAGGGGGAGGAATGGAATGGAATGGAGAGGAATGGAATGGTGTTGAATCGAATTGAGTGCAATGGAAGGAGCAGAATGGAAAAGAACCAATTGGAATAGAAAGGAATAGAATAGATTGGAGTGGAGA
>NW_007025061.1:1951-3638 GCF_000164805.1 Carlito syrichta
GAATGGAAGGGAGAGGAATGGAATGGAATAGAATGCAATGGAATGAAGATGGATGGAATGTAGTGAAATGGAATGGAGAGGAATGGAATAGAAAGTAATTGATTGCATGGCAAAGAGAGGAATGGAATGGAATGGAGTGCAATGGAATGAAGAGGAACGGAATGAAAAGGAATGGATCAGAGAGGAATTGAATGGATAGGAATGGAATGGAATGAAATGAAGTAGAATGAACTGGAATGGAGAGGAATGGATTGGAATGTAGTGGAATCCAAAGGTAATGAATAGAAAGAATTTAAAAACATGGAAAGGAATTTATAGCAATGGAATCAAAATGAATGAAATTGACAGAAAAGGAAGGGAATCAAACGCAGAAGAGTGGAATGGAATGGAAAGGAATGGAATGGAAGGCAGAGGAAAGAAATGGAATGCTGGGGAATGGAATGGAAAGAAATGGAATGAAATGATGAAGAATGGAATGGAATGTAATATAGGGGAATGCATTGAAATGGTGATGAATGGAATGGATAGGAATGGACCGGAACGGAATCGCAAGAAAAGGAAAGGAGAGGTATGGAATGGAATGGAATGGAATGGAAGAGGAAAAGAATTGAAAAAAATTGAATGGTTTGGAATTGAATGGAGAGGAAAGGAGTGGAAAGGAAAAGAAGGGAATGGAAGGGAGAGGAATGGAATGGAATAGAATGCAATGGAATGAAGATGGATGGAATGGAGTGAAATGGAATGGAGAGGAATGGAATAGAAAGTAATTGATTGCAGAGCAAAGGAGAGGAATGGAATGGAATGGAATACAATGGAATGAGGAGAAATGGATTGGAGAGGAATTGAATGGATAAGAATGGAATGGAATGGAGTAGACTTGACTGGAATAGAGAGGAATGGAATGGAGAGCAATGAAATGGACTGGAATTGAATGGAATGCAGAGGAATCCAAAGGTAATGAATGGAAAAGAATTTAAAAACCTGGAATGGAATTTATAAGAATGGAATGAAAATGAATGAAAGGAGAGAAAACGAAGAGAATGGAACGCAGAAGAGTGGAATGGAATGGAAAGAAATGGAATGTAATGAAGAGGAAGTGAATGGAGAAGAATGGAATGGAATGGAATGCAATAGAGAGAAATACAATGGATTGGAATGGAGAGGAATGGGATGTAATGGAGAGGAATGGTGTGGAAAGGAATTGAATCGAATGGAATAGAGATACATTGAAGAAAATGGAGTGGAAAGGATTGGAGAGGAATGGAATGGATTGGAATATAATGGTGAAGAATAGAATGATGTGGTATGGCATGAAATGGAATGGAGAGGATTGGAATATAGAGGAATGGAAAAGAAAAGAAAGGAAAGGTAATGAAAGGAATGGAATGGAATGGACAGAAATGGAATGTGGAGGAATGGAATAGAGTAAAATGGTATGGAAAAAATGGAGAGGAATGGCATGGAATGGAATGGCTGGGAATGGAATGAAATGGAATTGGAATAGAATGGAGAGTAATGGAATGGAGAGGAATAGAATTGAGAGTAATAGAATGAAGAGTAATGGAGTATAAAGGAATAGAATGGAGTGGAATGGAGAAGAAAGGCATGGAAAGGAAAGGAGGGGAGAGGAGTGGAATGGAGAGGAAATGAATGGAGAGAAATGGAATGGAGTAAAATGGAATGGAAT
>NW_007025062.1:0-1031 GCF_000164805.1 Carlito syrichta
CGAGGAGCCAGAATGACAGGCGTGCTTTTAAGTGGAAACATTTTATGTAATAATCTAAGGCATGATAATCTAGCAAGGGCTTCCCACAGCCCACTCTGCAGAGCTCAGCCTCAGAGGGTACAGAAGCTTGAGGAGGCAGAGAAGTGGAAAGCGGGTAGAAAGAGAGACCACAGCTCCTCCACCTCATATGTTTCATTACATCCAGCAGAATGCGATTTTGTTTGGAGATAGTAAAGATATGCACTGAGATCGCAATGACACTGTGAGGTTCCCAAGGTCGTCTTACCGTAACCGGTGAGCATCAGAGAATCTCTACTCAGAGTAACCTTGCCGTCTCGCGGCTTCCACTTCCTCAAGCATTTTTACCCTCATCGTTTTATGTATTCGCCTTCTCACCCAATATGTACAACAGCCATGGGAGGCAGGAAGGAATCTACTACAATTTTCATTTACTGATGGGCCCACTGAGTCAGGAAGGAGCCAGGTGAATAAGGAGGGTACCCCTTTCATCAGAGCTCTGGAACTTGTGGTGTTTGGGACCAATTCTCCTGTCATTATTTTGCTTTCCTCAGGGACGCAAGCACACACATGCCCATGCATGTACACACACACACACACACACACACACACTCCCATAGTCACACCTGCTATTATATCCCTAACCTGGACCAGTGAGATCTGGGCTTCTCCATCAGAAGCCTTCAGGCCCAATTCCTGCTTCCTTGCATCTTCACACCTGGATTCTCCTCCTTCTTGTTTAAGAAGCAGCTGGCAGGAAGCTTCCACCTCTATTTCATCCCCTGTGAACCCCATAAGCAAGTGGGGAGATACTGAGAATGGGTGAAAATAGGCAGAGGTTTTCCTCTTTGGAAGGGTGCATGTCCCCAGGTGTTGTCCAACATCTTATTCCAAAAGAACACAATTCTTATAGGCAGATGGGGTGTACCCTGAAGCAGAAAACCTCACATTTTCCTGAAAGCACCTTTGCTCAGCCCATTCTCAGCAGGCCTGTGATTTAGTGTTTGAGCTCA
>NW_007025063.1:0-498 GCF_000164805.1 Carlito syrichta
AGGGCCTTTTCTTTTCCTCTTCCTCCTCCTCCTCTTCTTCTTCCTCTTCTTCTTCTTCTTATAAGAAAGCAGGATTTATTGAGAAGACAGAAAAGCTCCCACAGTGAGAGGAGACCTGAGGGGGTTGCTAGGGCCTTTTCCTGATCTGAGCCTTTCCCGGCCTCGGAAGCCACCTACATGGCTTGCTGTTCTCAGTAGAAACTCATGCCAGTTTCATTAGACACACAGGTATGGTTTACACTTCAGTGTTCTGAGCTAGATGTCAGGGCATATTTCTACTCTGTGTCGTTTATGAAGCAGAGAATGAGTTGGACTGCAAGTAGATGGAAATTTCACATTCTGGGTTGACTCCTAGCCTGTGACACACACAAAGTTGATTTCCTTTCTTGATGGGAGATTAGTGGGTTGGCAAAAAGATGATCATTTACTGTCCCAGTAGAAAGAGATCGTATATCTGAGAGGAAAAAGAGGTGGGTGCCTTCCTCTTTTACTGAAGAA
>NW_007025064.1:0-459 GCF_000164805.1 Carlito syrichta
GATGACCAGTTACTGAATAAACATCACAGAGGAGGTATTGTCACTGGAGCACTCATAATTAAGGAGGTCTTTTCACTAGTGTATCCATCACAAAGATTATTCATTGGGTCACCCTAACAGAAGTAGTTTGGTTTCTGGGACAGTGATTACAAAGGAAAGCTAGTCACTGGGATGCCCATAAAAGAGGAGAATCAGTCACTAGGGCATTTTTCACAGAGGATGGGTAGTCACTGAGACACCAATAACAGAGGAGGACCAATACAAGTCATGCATCAGAGAAGAAAGCTACCACTTGGACTCACATCAAAGAAGAAGGTTTAGCCGGGCTCGGTGGCTCAGTCTGTAAACCCGCACCCTTGGGTGGCTGAGGTGAGTAGGTTGCCTGAGCCCGTGGGTTCGAGACCTGCCTGGGCAGGGAGACCTCATCTCTATAATAAATCAAAAAATCAGCCGGGCATG
>NW_007025065.1:0-4210 GCF_000164805.1 Carlito syrichta
CGGGGGTGCGGGGCCCGCCCCCGGCCCCTGCAGCCTCGCCTGCTGGGCTCCGGCGATCCTTCCGCCTCAGCCTTCGAGTAGCCGGAATTACAGGCGCGCACTACCACGCCCGGCTGATTTTTTGATTTATTGTAGAGATGAGGTCTCGCTGCCCAGGCGGGTCTCGAACCCGCGGAGTCAGGCAATCCACTCACCTCAGCCTCCCAAAGGCGCGGGATTACAGCTGAGCCACCGAGCCCGGCTGATTACATATATTTTGATGAAAACATTCTCATTCTCTCCTCCTGCCCACATATTTTTCTTTATCTAGATTCTATATCGCACTAATTTGTTTCAAAATACTCTTAGTCATCTAAGCTGTAAGTTTTTAAGACATGTTTAAGCCCATCATTTTTCTCATCTTCCACATTTAATCTATTTTTGTTCTGAAATACTTCTAGGATTTATTTCTTCTTTTCTGCAAGAAATTATCTCATGCCTGAACTATAGTATTATTTAAAAACTCCCTGGATGTTCTCTTTCCATTCTGCACCATCCTTCACAGTAGTAAAACATTTGTCTTTATGTAGGAAAAATCTTTTCATATTAGCAAGCCAACTGATCCTCATATAACATATTCTAGGTCTTTTATACTTTTCTGGAATCTATTTTTTCACTCATAACTGCCAGTGAGATAATTGGGGGGGCTATTTGATAGTCAGAAATGGTGAATAAGATAGCAGCATTTTCAGTGGCTCTTCTGCTACCTTTTTATCATTTCTGATGATCAAATAGGCTCCCCTGTTATTTCACTAGCTAAACATTTTTAATTTTAAAAACACTTTATTTTGGGGTTTGAAGTCCTTAACCAATAACAAAATCACTATTATTATCTGCTGCTTTGCTTAGACAAAGTTTTAACAAAATTTTTAAATGGGACTATAGCAAAGAGCTTCACAATTACTTCTATATATTTTCGAATTGAGTTATCTCTAACCTTTACAAATAAGGAATACAAACCATGTACTTGACCAGAACAAAGTCCTCATTAGCAGTCTTCCTGAGACACCATTTATACTTTTTCATTTTTCATGTATTCTTTCTTTGGGTATTTTCTCATTTGTAGGATCATCTGCAGAGTTAACAGTGAATAGGTATGCAAAAATCTTTGAAATCTTGAAAGAAAAGTAAGGTCACATTATTCAATAACTACTCCAAAACCCACCACCTGGTCAACCAATGTTCTTTCAAAATTGTCCTTGGAACCTCTGTGGAAACTAAAAGTTGAAAATAAATTTTACTATAGAAGCCTTTGTCATTACTTAATCTAGTTAAAAGTTTGCATAAAATAATTGGTAATTATGAAATAATGTTCTGAACTTGGAGGGGAAGGTACTACAGGTTGAAAGAAAAGCTTTGATAAATAAGAAAGAGGTTAAAAGAAAGAAAGAAGAAATATAGGGTACTTCAGTTATCTTCTAACAACTGGAAATAGAAAATTGATTTTTCACATTACACTGCTCAGTTACTCTTTACCACATATAAGGTAAAGCTAAATTACCTTAAACTAGTTATTAAGGCAGCTATGTTTACTATCTCATGATATAGAAACTGTACTGAAATACTTAGTTTCCATTATATGTCTCTGCATTTCATGACACACTATGAGAGAGAGAATGAGAAAGAGACAGAGAGAGAGAGAGAGAGAGAGAGAGAGAGAGAGAGAATCACAGCCTTCCTGCATCTGTAGTGTACTCATTCTTCACATTTTTAAAGTCACCAATTATTTTTTATTTAAAAATTGTGGGGTACAGTTAAGGGTTATGTATACAAATATGCATCGTTAAGGCACCATTGTTGATAAGGGGTGTCTCCCCATCCCCAGACAGATATTGACTACCATTAATCCCACATTCCTTCCCCTCCCACCCCCCATAGTTTCCCACCACTGTCAATAGTATTTTCTTTTTTTATTAATCAATATTTTTTATTTTGATATTGTGGGGTACAGTTTAGGATTAGGTATACAAATATGCTTCGTTCAGGCTCCCTTGTTGATAAGGAGTGTCTCCCTGTCCCCAGACAGATATTGACTACTGTTAATTCCACCTCCCTACCCCTCCTCCCCATAGTTTCCCACCACTGTCAGTCTTTTTTTTTAATAGTATTATGGAGGATGTTCAAGGTCCGCTATATGAGTGAGAACATGTGATAATCAGATCTTTGTTTCTGTGAGAGATCACTCAGTATTATTGACTCGAGTTTCATCCAGGTAGCTGCAAAATTCATGATTTTGTTCTTTTTTATGGTTGCATAGTATTCTATCGTATATATGTACCACGTTTTTTAAATCCAGTCCTCTTTTGATGGACAGCATTGTTGGTTCCAGGTTCTCGTTATTGTGAACAATGCTGCAATAAACATTTGTGTACAGGCATCTTTTTGATAGAGTGATTTGAGATCTTTAGTGTATATTCCCAGTAGAGGATTGCGGGGTCATATGGGAGGTTGATATTTAGAGATTTTAGGAATCACCACACTGCTTTTCACAGAGGTTGCACTAGTTTACATTCCCACCAAAAATGTAGAAGTGTTCCCTTTTCGTTGCACCCTCTCCAGCAACTGTTATTTTTTGAGTTATTGATAATTGCCATTCTGACTGGAGTTAGGTGGTATCTCAGTGTGGTTTTGATTTGCATCTCTCTGATGATTAGTGAGGTTGAATATTTCTTCATGTGTCTGTTGGCTGCTCAGATGTCTTCCTTTGAGAAGTGTCTGTTCATATCTTTTGCCCATTTTATAATGGGGTTATTTGTTTTTTTATTTTCAGCACATTTGAGTTCCTTGTAGATCCAAGATGTTAAGTCTTTGTCAGACCTGGAGTTGGCAAATACTTTTTCCCAGTCTGTAGGCGGTCTCCGTGCTCTCTTTTTAGTTTCTTTGGCTTTGCAGAAGCTTGTCAATTTAATGAGGTCCCACTTGTCTATCTTATCTCTTATGGCCTGTGGGTTTCGGGTTTTGTTCAGGAATTGGATGCCAGTTCCAATTTCCATGAGGGTATGTCCTTCATTTTCTAAGTCTCTTATGGTTTGAGGTTTTACATTTAGGTCTCTGATCCATTTGGAGTTAATTTTTGTGTTTGGGGATAGATAGGGGTCCTGTTTCAATCTTCTGCATGAGGTCAACCAGTTTTCCCAGTACCATTTACTGAATAGGTTCTCCTCTCCCCAGTGGTAGGTGGTGGGGGCTTTGTTGAAAATGAGTTGGTTGAGAAATTGAGGTTTTGCTTCTGGAATCTCAATTCTATTCCATTGATCTATATGCCTGTTCCTATACCAATACGAAGCAGTTTTGATGATTGTAGCTTTACAGTAAAGTTTGAAGTCTGGTAATGTGATACCACCTGCTTTGTTTTTTTTGCTGAGCATTGTTCTGGCTATTCTTGGTAGTTTGTGTTTCCATATGAATTCCTATGTTGTTTTTTCTAGGTCTGAGAAGAATGTTGCTGGTAATTTGATGGGTATTGCATTGAATCTGTAGATTGCCTTAGGTAAGATGGACAAATTCACAATATTGATTCTTCCAACCCATGAGCATGGGATATTTTTCCACTTGTTCATGTCATCTTTTATTTCTTTGAGCAGAGCTTTTTAGTTTCCATTGTAAAGGTCTTTCAAGTCTCTGGTTAGGAAGAAGCCAAGGTATTTCATTTTTGTGTGTCTATTGTGAATGGAATTTTGCTTTTTATTTGGGTATCTGTTTGTTTATTATTCGTGTAAAAAATGCGATTGCCTTTTGCACATTTATTTTATATCCTTAGACTTTGCCAAAGACCTTTATCAGTGTAAGGAGGTTTTTGATAGATTCTCTTGGGTTTTCAAAGTACACGATCATGTCATTTGCAAAGAGAGATAACTTGACTTCCTCTTTTCCTATTTGGATACTCCTGATTGCCTTCTCTTCTCTGATTGCTCTAGCCAGGACTTCCAATACTGTATTGAACAGGAGGGGTGAGAGTGGGCATCCTTGTCTTTTTCCAGTTTTCAGGTGAAATGGTTCCAATTTTTGTCCGTTTAGGAGTATGTTGGTTGTGGGTTTCTCATAGATGGCTTTTAGTATTTTGAGGAATGTTCCCAGTATGACTAGATGTTCAAGGGTTTTTATCAAGAAAGGGTGCTGGATTTTATCAAAAGCTTTTCCTGTATCTAATGATATAATCATGTGGTTTTTG
>NW_007025065.1:4617-23087 GCF_000164805.1 Carlito syrichta
TCAATTTCCTTGATTGTTATTGGTCTATTTAGGGTCTCAATTTCTTCTTATTTCAACCTAGGCAGCTATGTGATGTCAGAAAGTCCTTCATTTTCTTAAGGTTTTCAAGTTTGTTTCCATACAAGTGTACATAGTAGTCTCTAATGATCTTTTGTATTTCTTCTGGGTCAGATGTGATTTCATCTTTTGTGTTTCTGATTGTGTTTATTTGGGATTTTTCTCTGTTTTTCTTGGTGAATCTAGCTAGGGGAACATTGATTCTGTTTATCCTTTGAAAGAACCAGTTTTTTGTTTCACTGATTTTTTTGTATTATCTTTTTGTCTTCTATGTCCTGGATTTGGGCTTTTATTTTGGTGATCTGGATTCTTTTGCTGAAGTTAGGATTTTGGTGGTCTTGCTTTTCTAGTTTCCTTGAGTGACTTCATAGGCTGTTAATTTGTGATCCTTCTATTTTCTTCATGTATGTTTGTAGAGATATGTGTTCCCCTCTTACTACAGCTTTCATGGCATCCCAGAGATTTTGACAAGATATTTCTTCACTTTCATTTGTTTCCAGGTATCTTTTAATCTCTGTTTTGATTTCATCTTTGAGTTAGGAGTTGTCTAGCATCATGCTGTTTAGTGTCCATGTCTTTGTGGGTTTTGGGGGAATCTTGTTGGTATTGATGTTTATTTTTATTCCATTGTTGTGTGAGAAGGTCCATGGCAAAATTTCAATATTTTACAATTTGCTTATGCTTGATTTATGGTCAAGTATGTGGTCAATCTTAGAGTATGTTCCAAGCAGCGATGAGTAGAATGTATATTCTGTGGTTGTTGGATGAAGTGTTCTGTAGGTATCAATTAAGTCCATTTGGTCAAGAGTCACATTGAGTTTTCAGATCTCATTGTTGATTTTTTGTCCTGATGATCTGTCTAGGGTTTTGAGTGGGGTATTGAAGTCCCCAGCTATGATAGTGTTAGAGTCAATATCTTTTTTTAGTTTACCTAGAAGCTGCTTTATGAAAGTTGACGCTCCTACATTGGATGCTTATATGTTTAGGATGGATGTTTCTTGTTGATGGCTTGAACATTTTATCATTATGTAGTGGCCTTCTGTATCTTTTTTTAGTTTTTGAAAACTTAAAAAGGGTATTTTGTCTGAGATTAGCATCATGACTCCTCCTTTCTTTTGTGTTCCGTCTGCCTGAAAATTTGTTTCCCATCCTCTTACTTTGAGTCTGTGAGTGTCCTTTCTAATGAGGTGAGTCTCTTGAAGGCAATACATTGTTGCCTGGTGATATTTTATCCATTTTGCCATTCTATGTCTTTTCAGTGGTGCATTTAGTCCATTCACATTTAGGCTAATTATTGAAAGGTGAGGGTTGATCCCTAGCATAAGGCTTTTATGGAGTTGTTGTTGTTCTTCCAGTTTGTGTGTTGTCTTTCTTTTGGTTTTGGAGTTGGTTAATGTGTGTTTTTAATCTTTTACCTGTACTCTTGTGAAGAACATTGTTGTTCTTTTTTCCTTTTCTTCTTCAGTACTTTCTTAAGTGTTTCTTGTAGAGGTGGTCTGGTGACAGCATAGGTTAGTAGGGATTGGATATCTTGGAAAGATTTCAACTCTCCCTCACTGATGAAGCTTAGCTTGGCTGTGTAGGTTATTCTCAGTTGAAATTGTTTATCTTTTAGAACTTTGAAGATAGGGTTCCAAGCTCTCCTAGCCTGGAGAGTTTCTGTATATAAATCTGCTGCTATTCTAATTGGTCTTCCCTGGTATATAATTTGACCTTTTTCTCTTGCTGTCTTTAGGATTTTTTCTTATATACCTACTTTGTTTAGGTGAATTATTGTGTGTCTGGGAGTTGATCTTTTCATTTGTTGTCTGGCAGTGGTTCTCTGAATCTCTTGTGTTTGAATTTTTGCTTCACTGATGAGATGAGGGACGTTTTCTTGAATGATTTCGTGAAATGTTTGTTCCAGTGTGGCCTCTGTCTCTCTCTCTCTGCCTTAGGAAGTCCAATTACTCTTAGGTATTTTCTCTTGAAGTAATCATTCATCTCTTGAAGATTTTTTCCTGTCTTTTAAAGGTTCTTTTCTCTTTTTTTGACAGTTTTGGTTAGTTCTGTGTTTTGGTCTTCAAGTTTGGAGATTCTTTCTTCTGCTTGGCTAATTCTGCTTTCCATGCTTATTAGTTTGTTTTGTATTTCCATCACATTATTTTTTACTGCTGTTATTTCTGTCATTAGCTCCTTCCTATTTTCCTCTTGTCTCTCCTCAATTTTTTAAATTCTCTCTATTAATGTCTTGATGTCTGGGTTTGTTGCATGTGACCAGTCCTTCTGAGGGCTCTTCATTGTTTGTGTTCAGAAGTCTGTTTTCTCAATGTCTGACTTCCCAGGGGTCTGTGTGTGCCCTATATTCTTCTTTTGGTTTTTCTTCATTTGTGCAGATTTTTTCTCCCTACTTTTTTCTTCTCTCCACTTTACCATCTTTCTTTCATTCTGTTATTCAGGGGTGAAGGGGTTGCTTTTACTTCTGTTTGTTCCATCTCCTATTCTTCTTTATGTATATCCTCTGGCTTTGTTCATTTCTGGAGTTGAACTGTAGGTTGGGGGTGGTCCTTTTTGCAGTTTTGAGATTTACTTAAGGGGGGAGATGTGATTCAAAATCTATCTGCAGATCCTGGTATCTGCTGACAAGTGTATGGATAATCTGAAACCCACTTCCCACTGCCTTGTAATGTGTCCATCCAGTGGGGTTGTATGTTTACTTCCTGAAATAAATGAAGTTAACAAAGGGAAGAGAATGGAGTGGGCAGTGGGGGTAGAAGGGGGTGGAGAGAGAGAGGAGTAAGGGGAAAAACAGATGAGTGTACCAACAAATTGAGAGTGACACAAAAACTGAAGCAGATAAAAACAATAAACCATGGTACAAACTAAGCAACTCCTCTCCCAATAAAACTATAACATACAATGATGCTAACATACAAGCTAACCAACCTCCTTATTGGTGTGCTATTCCTCTATACAAAGATGGGGTTTATAGAGAAAAGATGAAAAAAAATAAGAACAGAACACATGGAATAAAATCAAGTTAGTAAACTAACAGAACCAATCAAGCACACTCTGAGACTCTTTGTTTAAGTCCAATGTCCATTCAGCTCTGATTTCTAGCTGTCTTTGCAGGCTGGTATATTTGTTCACAGTTAGGGCAAGTTATCCCTGGCCTGCTGTGAAGGGCAGTTCAGATCACCACTCAGTTCACCACTGCCCATTTCATCACTCAGATCTGGCCTGTGTCTATTTATCAAGCTTCTGATTTTCCCATTTTGGTGTTGCTACCTTGAATCGCCAGCAGGCGGAGCTATCTCCCCACTCCAGATGCTCTTCACCTGCAGCTGCTCGCCCTAGGTGGGAGGAAGTTGGCAATGAGAGCTGCTGCCTCACAGTACACCAAAGGAGACCCACAAACTGGCGGGAGTTGACAGTGGCAGTAGTGGCGGTGGCGATTTCAGTAGATCTTGCTTGCAGGGGCTTCACGTTCTGAAATCGTGGGTCTCCTCAGGCATGGGCAGTGTGATGGCCGTGGCAGTGGCAGCAGCAGCGGTGTCTGCAGCTGCAGTGGCCACCCAGACTGCTGTGATGTTTGAGCTGTGGTGACAGCTGAGCTGAGCGTGAAGAGCAGGCTGCCGCTGATGGGAACTGCAGCCTCTGGGAAGAGACCTAGAATTTTTTTGTGTTCTCTTTTGCCAAGGGTCTCACAGAACAAGCTGCCCCATTGTCATCTTGCTGGAAGTCTGGTTTTATATTTTTAAATATGTGAATGTGTAGGTGATAAATGAGGGATGACTTACCGGAGGTGCAGAAAGGCATATCATGCAGCTGTTGAAGTTGTAAAGTTTTTTTGTGATGTTGCTCTGCCAACAAAAGAGAAGGTAGCAAAGAAACCAAGCCCTTTGTTTCCTACCTATATGGGTGCTGGCAGTCTGAGGTCTTTTGGGGGACCTTTTTGCCTCCCTAGGAAGTAGCCCTAGGCATAGACTGTCAGTTATTTTCCAAGATCCAGCCTGGTTCACGGGAAACTCAGAGATGTTGGTTAGAAGGAAGTAAAGAGTCAGTTTTAGTTTTTCACTAGGTTGGGCCTCAGCATTCTGATGTTTTTCCCTGGGATCTTCCAAGCATGCTGAAGTGTAGCCTCAGCCAGAGTGTTTAGTTGCCACAAGATTTCAATACAGTTCACAGAGGGTCACCAGTTGGGAAATAAGGAAGGAGAAGGAGAAGAAGAAGAAAGACATCACTTTGGATATCTCGGTGGAACCTTCAGAAAATGTTAGGGTTGGGGTCTGCAGGGGGCACAGCACTGCTAGAGCTGGCATGCCACAGGTGTGCGCTGGTAGAGATTCAAGTAACACAAAGATTTGCAACACAAAGAGATGAAGAAAGAAAAGATTTAATTTTTTTCTCTTTTACTTTTTATTTAAAATTGTGAGGTACAATTCAGGGCTAGGTATACAAATATTCACTGTGCAGGTACCCTTGTCGATGAGGTGTGCCCCCCTTCCCCAGGCAGATATCAACTACTGTCAATCCCACCCCCCACACTCCTCCCTGCAGTTTCTGCCACTTTCAATCCTTTTCCTATAGTAATATGGGTAGTTGTTCAAGGTCCACTTATGAGTGAGAACATGTGATACTCAGTTCTTTGTTTCTGTGAGAGATCACTCAGTATTATAGACTATAATTCCATCCAGGTTGCTGAAAAGTTCATACTTTTGTTCTTCTTTATGACTGTGTCGTAGTCCATTGTACATATGTACCACATTTTTTTGTACTGTCCTCTTTTGATGGGCAGCACGGTTGGTTCCATGTGAACAATATTGCGATAAACCTATGTGTTTATAAAGATTTCATAGAGTGCCCTGAGTTCTTTGGGGTATACTCCCATTAGGAGAATGCGGGGTCATATGGAAGGTCAATTTTTAGAACTTTTAGGACTCGCCACACTGATTTCCACAGAGGCTGAACTAGTTTGCGCTCCCTCCAACAGTATAGATGTGTTCCCTAAGAAAAGACTTATTTAAGAAAAGATTACCTTCCACAGACAGGAAGAATACCTATGTATTTTATCAGTATGTGTCTGAGAGACTTGCCACACTAATTTATTTTTCTCTGGGAGAAGGGTAGAGGAAAATATAATGTATTTATTATGCCGGGTTAAGTCATAAGACTCGATAAGATATTTAAATTTTTTAGATAGTTGTCAGGACTTGAGGAGAAGATGCTTTTGGATTTGAGATAGATCGGAGAGAGAATGGGATGTGAACTCCAACAGTGCCTTCTGCTCCATTTACTTTCTGTAAAGGATGAGTGGAGGAAAGAGAGGAGCAGGGTTTTGTTGTGAAGTTTTCTGCTTTAATGCTGTTTTGGACTGGGTGTGGGGAAGGGATTTAGGTAGATTGGGGCAGAGCCTTGGGACTCTCAGGGCAGAGGGTGGAGCTAAGGCCTCAGAGCTCGCTTCTGGTATAGGTATAGGAGGGAGGTTAGATTGAGAGGGGTCCTAAGGTGGAGGTTGTGGAGCGGGATTTGAGGCAACTGAAAAAGGATCAGAAGTTATGGGGGGTGGTGGCTGTGATCTGAAGGGTTGAAGGAAGACAGAAAAGTCTGAGCAGGGATGGTGAGGTGTTGTGTTAGGAGCAGAGTGGGCTAGGAGTATTTGAGAAATAGAGCAAGATTTATAAAGAGAGGGTTGAGAGTGAAGAGTGAAGAAGGCCTGAACATAAGGGATTCCTGACCACTGCCATTGTGGTGGTAGAAGTTATTGAAGTCCTGTAGTTTTAAAATGGAGAGTTTCAATTTTTTTGGCCACTGGGATCCATTGTTAGGTTTGTATTGTGGCCAGACAGTATTATAATAGAAAACAAGTTTTTATAAAATTTTTGGTTTAATTTCTCCTTGGAAGCCTAAGTGGAGGCATCCTAGAGGAGTAAATTTTGAAGACTGGGATTCAGAATTTTCCATTGTGGCCAAGTAGGGAGGGTAGATATTGGTGAGGAAAAAACTAGGAGATAGGCCTGAGAGAAACAGCCTCCCCTTTCTCAAGGCCTCCTCAGATAGCAGTGGTGGTCTGCCTTGGAATGGGCATCCCCTATCCCAGGGCCAGACCGAGTGAGCACAAGGTCGAGGGCCCAAGGGCCATGGAGATCCTCCCGCCTAGCACTAGGCCTTTGAGACAAGGCTGAATGAGAGAGAGTGAGAGAGAGAGGGAGAGAGAGGGAGGAGTCAGGGCAGGGGAGGGGGAGAGAGGGGGAGAGAAGAGGAGAGGGGCTCCAGAGCGAGGTTTCACTCACCCTTGTAACCAATGGATGAAATGTGAGCCAGTGTGTGGATGTTAATCCAGCAAGGCATGTATAGAGTCCCGTTTTGGGGCTTGTCTCAGTTTCTTGGCAAGGTTCAAGGGAAGGGACCACCAGAGGTACGTTTGTTTGAGGAGCCCACCAAGTTGCAGTGGATCTTTCCTCCTGGGTCAAAAAGGAGCACACACTCTATGTTAGCTGGAGAGATTTCAAGGTGTGTCCTTCCAATAGGTTCAGGAAGGGTGGCCAGGAAGCAGATCAAGCCCAGGGAGGGAGGGGAGAAGGGAAGAGAGACAGAGGCGATCTGGCAGTCCTAAAAGGCACTCCTCTTGGGTTTTTGCACCAGAATGTAAGGCAAGTATGGAGAAAGAGAGAATGAGCTGGGTGGTTAGTAAAAGAAAATTTAATTTGTTAGAGGGAAAGGAAAGAAAGAAAGGCCCTAAAGAAGAACCAGCAGCTTTGTTCTTTTTGTGGGTTCTTTTTATATCTCCTAGCTGGTCACGTAGCACACGTAGTCCTGAGAAAGCAGGGGCTTGTGGTCCCATAGCCCTGAACATGGTCTTGAGGAAGCAGGCTGGTGCTGGTGGCTATGTAACCTTGAGGACACAGGTGAAACAAGAAAACAAGACTTCACTTAAGAAACCGGAGAAGGAGTGGGAAGGGGTGAGTGGGGTCTGTAGCTCCCTTACAGAGAGCTCTTGCTGCCTTCTTTCTGTCTGTTTTCCTCATCTTCCTCTCAGCTGTGCTCACCATTCACCTTTTGGACAGATCCTCCCTGGCAGCCTGAGGGCTGAGACTCCTCTTGTCTCCCTGGATCCATCTTCCAGGAAATGAGGAGTCTGAAAAGCCTGACCGTTTCATCTCTAGCCAGAAAGAAGTCCTTACTCTGCTAAGATCCTCAGAGTACTTTCTTTTCCCTTCCTTCAGCAACTGCTCAGGTCCTGTTGGGAGTAGACAGCAGTTATAGGAGGGGTGAGCTCCAGGGAGGGCAGGTAGAGGGTGGAAGAGCTCATGGGCAGTGTGCTGCAGGGGAATCCCTGGGCTGGAAGAGGGAGCAGGGATCCAGGTCTGGTTCTTTCCTGTGTGTCCCAGGAAAAGTCCACCTTGTAGGGTATCCTCTCCTCTGTCAAAGAGGGCCTTGGGCAGATAACCTCTGAGGCTTATCTCAGTTGTGACATTTTGGGGATGGTGATTTCACCCAGATAGGACTCGCCTGTGGCTATGTCTAGTCTCCTCTCTGTGTCACCCATCCTATCTTGTCATATTCCTGTGGCCTTACGGGGACTGACGGCCACTGAGTCTGTTTAGGTTCCACCAGTGAGAAGACCCCAGACAGTCCCTGTGACCACTTCTTCCTGCCCAAGGGAGGAAGGCTCCTCTTCCAGCCTCCTCCATCTGATCCTCTGCTTTCTCTGCTGCTGATCCAGAGGGGTCTTGGGCCCAAGCCCTCAGGCCAACTGCTGAAGGACATCATCTTCCTCCCTGCATTGTGTGGAAATGTCTGCAAACCGCACTCAGGAATGTCTGTTCAGCTGTGCCTCTGAGAAGCTGCTAATAAAAAACCTCAGCCAGACCTTTCAGTTCTGGTCTGTTTAGAAGACAACAATAGCTTCTTTTCCCCTGGTTCCAGGTATTGACCCCCTCCTATCAATATTGCTGGGGTCAGGCAAACATTGTTTTGGCAGAATTATTCTTGAAAATCTCTTAGAAATGTGCCATATTGAAAATGAAATACTCTCTCCCAGTGAGTCTAATTGCCACATTCTACCCATTAGAACAAATAACTTTTTCTTGAACTACTGGTTAACTACAGCATTTATGTTTAGTGTCCATAGTTTTACCACACTTGTGTGTTTAAACATTAGATTAATGCTACAAACGATAGTTGAAGTGTTAAAGGATACTTTTGTTTCAATTCTTGATTAATGAGGGACCAGGAGGATGTTAGAAGAGGTTCAAAGAGTCAGAGAAGACTCCTCTGGAGGCCAGCAGGAGTGCTGAAGTGAATTTACAGACAGACGCCCCATGTCACAGGGTCATGGTGTTTGTGGATACATGGGTCATGGGCAGGAGGCACATAGTTAACATCCTTTTGTTTATTTTTATTTTTATTTTTATTTATTTATTTATTTTGAGTTGGAGTCTCACTCTGTCACCCAGACTGGAGTGCTGTGGCTGCTCCTAACCACTGCAGCCTCGACCTGCTGGGCTCTGGTGATCCTTCCGCCTCAGCCTTCCAAGTAGCTGGAACTAAAGGCGCCCGCTGCCATGACCAGCTAATTGTTTTTGATTTATTGTAGAGATGAGGTCTTGCCAAGTTACTCAGGCAGGTCTCGTACCCGCAGGCTCAGGCAATCCACTCCCCTCAGCCTCCCAAAGCACTGGGATTGCAGGCTGAGCCATGGAACTTAACATCACCTTTTAGAGGACACACAGTTGGAACTTTTACTAGAAACAGCTCCGAAATCCACATAATTGCTTTATAAGTGTGTAATAATTGGCCATTGCAAAATAACTCATTAAAGAAAATGGAAAACATCCACATCAAATAGAATTCATTAGAAGCAGGTCCCTAGGTGCAGCCCACCCTCTGGTAAGCAGCTCACAGTAGATGTGGATAGGAGAGAGACACCTTTGAAAACCACGTTAGCAGCTGCTTCTTACAGCCATGCAATTAGCATCTGTCAGACATGTAGGAGCTTTCAGACCCATGGTCTCATGTGATTCATGCTCTCATTTTGGGTCAGGAAAAGAAACTGGAGGTGAGGCAGGCCGAGGAACTTGTTCATGGTCACCCTCCACTAAAATCAGGACTTCACCCCAGAAATGCTTCCAATTCATGTACTACGCAACCTCCTCAGAATCAAGGGAGAGTTGTTCTAATTTCTTGCTGATGAGAAACACTTTTCCTGTTTCCAACACTTTTTTTTATAATCAATATTTTTTATTATGATATTGTGGGGTACAGTTAAGGGTTAGGTATACAAATATGTTTTGTTCGGGTACCCTGTTGATAAGAGGTGTTTCCCCATCCCCAGATAGATATTTACTACTGTTAATCCCATCTCCCTCCCCCCCATAGTTTCCCACTACTGTCAGTCATTTTCTTATAGTATTATATTGGATGTTCAAAGTCCACTATATGAGTGAGAGCCTGTAATACTCGGATCTTTGTTTCTGTGAGAGATCACTCAGTATTATAGACTCTAGTTCCATCCAGATTGCTGCAAAATTCATGATTTTGTTCTTTTTTATGGCTGCATAGTATTCCCTGTTTCCAACACTTTAGGTGTCTGCAGCACTGCGGCCAAGAAATCTGGAGCACAGGGCTCTGAAGTGAAGAATTCTAGAGCTCATATTCCTCTGAAGAGGATCTGAGGTGGCTCTGTCTTGATTCCTGTGATCAAGAAGGCAGGAGTAGCTCTGGGAGCTGAGCTGGAGGAGGTCTTTGACCCCACAGCTGCCTTCACTGTCTTGCTGTGTGTCCACAGGGGGGCGGATCATTCAACCTGATTTGGCCTCCAGAACATGTTCCAGCATAAGGTCCATGTGCTCAGCATTACATCCCTGATAAGTGAGAACCTGAAAGCTGAGGACAGTGGGAGTAGTGGCCTCAAGTCAGCTTAACTAAGGGAGAGCCTTTCTCCAAGTGTTCTACTTCTCCATCTACCTACCCTCTATCCCATGGCTCATCAGTTTCTTTTGGACTTAGAGCATCATATTGGGCACATTTTGCACTATCCCATTCAAACTTTATTTTCTCCCCTGACAACAGGGCCTGTGATGTCACCACAGATGGAGAGCAGAACCGAGATGCACACCAGGGAGCAAATTCCTTGAGTGTTTTGGGAGAAGAAATGGAAACTGGGCAACTTTTCCAGAGACATTAATAATCCTTTATATGATTTAATGTTAATTTGTATAATTGTTTTCCATTGTTGCTGCAATAAGTTGCCATGAATTAGTGGCTTAAAAGAACAAAAATTTATTATTTCACCATCAGCAGTTGGACACAGGTCCTCCTGGTCTGAAATGAAAGTGCTATCAGGGCTGTCTTCTTTCATCTTCTCATGGCTGCTGGCATCACTTAGTGCACAGTCACCCCACTCCATCTTCAAAGTCAACAAAGAGGGTTGAATCCTTCTCACATAGCATCCCTCTCATATTCTGTCTTCCTCATTCTTGCACTTTTAAGAATCCTTGTGATTACCTCGGGCCCATTACGTAATCCTTGTGATTACGTCAGGCCCAATCCAGATTAATCTTCCCATTTTAGGGACAGCTGATCAGCAACCTTAATTCTATCTGCCTCCTGAATATTCCCTTGCCATGTAACCTAACCTAATCCCAGACTGCCATGATTAGGATATGGACGTATTTGGAATCACTCTTCACCCAACACACAGGATATCCCTGTGTATCAAGTCCCCTGGTCCAATCTTCTCTCACTCAGCCCCAGCCCCAGGCCTGCCCCATTCACTCAAGCTTCCACAATCCAGCCCTCAAAACCTCCATTGAGGTAGGAGTTTATACTGTAACACTTCTTAGAAAATCCATTTAGAATCAAAATAGGAGGTATCACAACTCCAAATTCAAATTTTTCTACAAGGCTACAGTAATCAAAACAACCTGGTATTGGTGCAAAAACAGGCACATAAACCAATGGAACAGGATGGAGATTCCAGAAGCAAAGTCTCAATTCCTCAACCAACTCATCTTTGACAAAGCCTCCAACAACAACCACTGGGAAGAGGAGAACCTATTCAGTAAATGGTGCTGAGAAAACTGGTTGACCACATGTAGAAGATTGAAACAAGACCCCTACCTATCACCATACACAAAAATTAACTCTAAATGGATCAAAGACCTAAATGTAAAACCTCAAACTATAAGAACCTTAGAAAACGCAGGAGATACCCTTATGGGAATTGGAACTGGGAACCAATTCCTATTCAGAATCCTAACGGCCAATACCTTAAGAAACAAGATAGACAAGTGGAACCTCATCAAATTAGCGAGCTTCTGCAAAGTGAAAGAAACCATCAAAAGAGCAGGGAGACAGCTCACAGAATGGGAAAAAATATTTGCCAACTGTATATCCGACAAAGGCCTAACATCTAGGATATACAAGGAGCTCAAATGTGCTAAAAGGAAAAAAAAATGTGCTAAAAGGAAAAAACAAACAGCTCCTTTAAAAAGTGGGCAAAATACATTAGCAGACACTTCTCAAAAGAAGATATATGGGCAGTCAACAGACACATGAAAAGTGCTCAGCCTCACTCATCATTAGAGAAATGCAAATCAAAACCACATTGAGATACCACCTAACCCCTGTAAGAATGGTCATCATTACTAAAACAAACAACAATAGATGTTGGCAAGGATGTGGAGAAAAAGGAATGCTTCTCCACTACTGGTAGGAATGCAAACTTGTACAACCTCTTTGCAAGACAGTGTGGTGATTTTTGAAAGAACTAGAAATTAACCTTCCATATGGCCCAGCAATTCCTCTGTTGGGAATATACCCAAAGAAACTCAAATTATTCTACAAAAAAGATACCTGCACACGTATGTTTGTTGCAGCTCTATTCACAATAGCAAAAACATGAAACCAACCATGTTGCCCATCGAAGCTGGATTGGATAAAAAAATGTAGTACATTTACACAATGGAATATTATGCAGCCATAAAGAGGGACACATATATGGACTTTGCAGCCACCTGGATGGATTTGGAGTCAATCAGACACAGTGATTTATCCCAGAAACAAAGAACAGAGTTCCATGTGTTCTCACTCATTAGAGGACCTTGAACAATTACAGCTATAAGAAAGCATTTGGAAGTAGTGGGAAACTGTCAGGGAGGCGTAGGGCGGGATTGGCAGTTGAGGGAAACTACTAGGGGAGGAAGGGGCATACCTCATCAACAAGGGTACCTACATGATCAATGCTTATATACCTAACCCTGAATTGTAACTCACATCTGTATGATAAAAATTAAAAAAAAAAAAAAAAGGAAAACCCATTTAGCCAACTCTTTCCTTCCTATAATTCCTCCCTGCACAGGGAATCTCTTGTCATGGAGACAGTGGCGTGTGCAGCTTCAGGTTCCCTGTCATTTCTAGAACTTGCCTTTGAACCTGTCTCTTGGCTTCCTGTCTACACCTCAGGTTCGGTGTCATGTCCTAACCATACTCGGATTTGTTGGTCCTAGTCACTACCAGTGCATCGTCCCCACTTTCTCAAATATGTACACTTTTGGGGGTACTGTCTTCTCTTTAGCCATCCAGATCTGTCCTGATGTCCATCTCCTCCTGGGCCGTGCAGTTCCAGGAACCATCTCAGCTGGACATTCAGGGAAGAACCCAGGGACAGGACAAGCCCTTTGGTTGGAGACTTCTTCCCATTCTAGGAAAGCCCTCCCTACCGTTTTTTTTTTAATACTGAGTACTGGGAGGTTGAGTTCAGCCTTTTTCTTCCATGGGAGATTTTGAAGACTTGTTCAAAACTGTAGAAAACCCACATGGAGCTGAACTCAGGGGCTCCACTCCCCCTTTTATTGTCACCTGTTCAGTGTTTAGATTTGGGAAAATTGTGATTTATATGTAAAATACACTCACTTTCCTAATAGGGAACATGCCATAGCTTCAGTGAGAAAATGATGATAAAGTGTGAAGTGTCATGTTCTCCACAGATGTGAAGTTCCTTTCTTTTGTCCCCGCCTGCCCCAGAGCCTGTGCCCCAAGCTGAGGTTCTGGTCACACCAGGCTGGTGGAAAGTCACCTTGGAATGCAGGGCTCCTGGAGCCATAAAGGATTTGAGCATGACCTGGGAGAACCTGTGTCAGCCATCTTTTTGCCCACTCACATATCTCTCTGGAATAACGGTTCTCACGACCTATTCCTTACTCCTACACTTGACTGCTGGGATCCTACTATCCTGCCTAAAGACCCCTCCTACATACCCTGTTCCAAAGAATCTGTCTGGACACCAAAGTTTGAAAAGGGTCTCTCCTGCATCAGACCTGTCTGCACACAACACTAAGGCCCAGGCTACAGTCTGCCCTGGATCTGTCCGGAGTCTTTTACAGGAGTAACCTAGGGGTCCATGAGAAGGATAATGGGCCAGTGGGATGCCTGTGAAGAGGACAAGCACTCTCAGTGTGGGGATTCTGAGTCACCATCCTCCCACCCCACAGGGCTCAGCAGAGGGAAATGCTAGGGGCCTCTCTGGTGGTGGCTCCAATTGGAAGAAGGCATAAACATGATAACTTCCCATGAGAGATAAACCAAACCTTGTAAAAACTATTATGAAGAACAGAGAGGATAGAAATACTCTGTGATTTATTTTATTAAGTTTGTTTAATCTTGATATAAAATCTAGTAGTAAAGAGAGTGAGAAAAAGGAGTATCTCAGTTCAGTTTCACTTGCCAACCTAATAAAAATACTAACCAATTAAATCCAACAAGTTTGAGAATTGAAAATGCAGCATGAAAACGAAATTGGATTCATCCCTGGACTGAAAGGATGAATTGACATAGGAGAAACCTATTTGTGGTCCACCACACCAGCAGGTAAAGAGAATTGGCTCCTATTATCTCAATAATATGGATGTGGAATCAGTCACCGAGGTGGGCCATACAGGCTTAGTTCTGTCATGGACATATTGAGTGTGAGATGTCTTTGAGGCAGTAATAAGGTGCTCTTAAGTAGATGCTGGGTTTAAACATTTAGAGCACAAAGACTATAGACTTAATGGTCTGAAGAAGTCCAGGCTGGAAATATAAATTTAACAGTTATTGATATTTAGAAGAATACATACTTGAATAAAAGCAGTTATAACCCTGTATGTTAGAACTTATGCCAATATATATTCTAGAAGTATGAGCGCTCTCTCTATCTATGGTTGAGCTGTGAACCCCTCAGAGAAGGATTTCCAGAGACACCTGCTCAGGCTCCATCTCCAGCTACTGGGTAAGAATTTCTAGGCATGTAACTCATGAGTGAACATTTTTTCACATCCTGTTAAGAACCTTAGAATAATAACTTATATGAGAACATAAAAAAGGATAATGGTAGAAGAAAAGAGATTGATCTTTTTATTATCAATGAGAAGGAAATAGCATTTTAAAAAAATGTAGAGTCAGCCGGGTTCGGTGGCTCAGCCTGTAATCCCGCGCCTTTGGGAGGCTGAGGTGAGTGGATTGCCTGAGCCCGCGGGTTCAAGACCCGCCTGGGCAGCGAGACCTCATCTCTACAATAAATCAAAAAATCAGCCGGGCATGGTAGCACATGCCTGTAATTCTGGCTACTCGGAAGGCTGAAGCGGAAGGATCGCCGGAGCCCAGCAGGCCGAGTTCATAGGGGATCTGAATTTGGCAAAGGTCTGTTGCTGGCCCAGTAGTGGAGCTCTCAGCAGCTGCAAAGTCAGCATTGCACATTTCAGGTTGGCATATCTCAAAGGAGTCTCTGTCTTGAAACTGTGTCATGCCCTTCTCCCTGGGGGCCATCAGACCCCTCCCTCACCTCCACAGATTCCCTGACCGTGGCTCACTGTCCTTACACAGAACGTGACTTTTCAGTAAAGTTGTGGCTTCTCTTCAACATTCCCTGCTCAACTGAGTGCCACAGAAGTGACAGGGACAAAGCTCTACTCCACCCAGGTGAACACCTCTAGACCTTTCCACTTCCTCAAAATAAATGAGAACGAATGAGTCTGAAGCACTGGGATTAATTCTTTTTTTTTTTTGAGTTGGAGTCTCACTCGGTCACCCAGACTGGAGTGCAGTGGCCGCTCCCGGCCACCGCAGCCTCGACCTGCTGGGCTCCGGTGATCCTTCCGCCTCAGCCTTCCACGTAGCTGGAGCTACAGGCGCGCGCTACCACACCCGGCTGATGTTTTGATTTATTGTAGAGATGAGGTCTCGCTGCCCAGGCGGGTCTCGAACCCGCAGGCTCAGGCAATCCACTCACCTCAGCCTCCCAAGGCGCGGGATCACAGGCTGAGCCACCGAGCCCAGCTATGGGATTAATTCTTTATGCACATCTGGGAGGGAAAGCAGCTCCAGTGGAGGCCGTCTGTCAGAATGAAGGAAGGGCAGAATTTCCTGAAGGGAGTTCTCATGTTTCAGGAGGAAAAGTGATTGCTCAGTTCCGTAAGAGACAGGATTGTCGAAGAGCATTGGCTGTGGTCTGAAACTCAGCTTTGGGCACTGCTGAGCTCCTTGTACAGTGGGGATATTTTGACACTTGCGTTCCCATTCTCCACATGCTGTTGCTATTTTGAATCCCTCCAATGTTTGGGCAGCAGGTGCCTTGGTTCCTTCCTGGGGCTCTTACTGCTCCATCCTCACCCTCCAGGCTCAGTCTTCAGATGCAAGAAGTCCCCAGGCATCAGGGAAATTCCTTCCTGAGCCCAAGTTCTGCACACCCACACCCACCCTGCAACTTCCCCTATGATGCTCTTTCAGGAACCCTGTCCCCTTCCTCAACTTCATAAATAGGGCACAGTGAGACCACACAATTGCCACATGGGGGAAGTTATTTGCTCAGTTGTGCTTCTGAAGCAGTTTTTCTATCCTCATTTTATTCTTCTGTAAGAAGTGCAGATTTTTTAAAAAGCAAAATGATGCAAAACAGCAATCCTTACCTGTCTCTTCCACACTATAGTCTGGTCCTCCAACTGCAATCACTTTCAATTCTTAACTGTCTCTCCTGGCATTTCCCTCCAAGTTTCTCAATAATGCGCTAATGTTGCTATATTCTGATCCATTTTATGCATTTAGTATTGATTTTTCAAATAATAGATGAGAATTTTCTCCTCACAAATCTCTCCTTCATCTACTTCCATCCAGTTAACCCAGACATGACATTTTTTTCTGAAATCAGTTATATTTATTGATGACAAGTCTACAAACTGTAAAAATTATTGAGCACCTACAATGGGTCAGACATCATTCTAAGGTGCCTTACACGTTACTTGTAATTTAGTATGCAACCAGTTCTATCATGTGTTACCCCCTAATTATCTTCAGGTTTCTGGTGAGGGAATTGAAGAATCTCTTGGTAATGTGTCCAGTATCTTGAAGCTAGGAAGTGGCAGAATTGGAATTAAAGTCTGACCCCAGAAGCGTGCTTTCCATCATGAGATTGTCCCAAGCTGAAACCTGTTATTGAGACCCTATCATTGTTCTTGGTGCTCAGGATACACAAGGGAGAAAGACAGAAAAACTTTCAGATGTTATGGAGCACATGTGTTGGGAGAACACTAGGAACGAATGAAGGAGCAGGTGAGTGATGAGGGCAGTTCATGGTAAGTGGGTGAAGATGAAAAGAGTCATTTAAGCAAGAGAGCTGCTATTTAGATGGTATCAGGGAAGCCTCTTTGTGGAGGGGGCATTTTGTCAGAGACCTTAGTCAAGTGTGAGTGAGAAGCATTTTGGTGAGTGGGAAGGACATTCCCGGCAGAGGAAGGGCATGTGCAAATGCCCTGCCCCAAGGCTTGGTTGAGGTGCTGGAGGAACAGTCACATGTCCTGTGGCATGGTGAATGGAATCTGGGAGATGAGGTGATATCTGGTTGGGATCAGATCTTGTGGTAGTCCACAGAGGAGCCTGAGCTGCAAAGGGACATGGTGTGGTATAGGTTTAATGTCCTATTCAGGCTGTGTTGTGTGTCTTCTCACACCCATCATTGGGCCTGGTACATGGCAGGTGCTCAGTTAGAGTCCCCTGAACAAATGTGGAATAATCCCCTGGGACCCAGGACTGGGAACAGATGCCCATCAGTTTCCACTTCTGCTTCCATCAAGCTGGTGGGAACAGAGTTTCACTTGGGAATATCATTCCTGTGTATGAGAGGGGTAAAGACCCATACACTTTTCAGCCTTTGTGGAAAAGGTAATTGGACACACCTGCATATCATCCATGAGCCGCTGTATTTTTGTCACAATCTTTTTTGCATAATATTGGTAAAGACACTCCAGCTGTTTTTATTAGTGTTTACACATTTGTTTTCCCATTTTCCTATTTCTTTGTATTTGTTGTCTCAGTAGGCCTCATATAAGTGAAACTTTTACTTTATGTTTACTCCCACAATCTTTCTCCCTTTATTGGAATATTCAATTCATTTAAATATATTTAACTATTGATGAGATGAGATTTACACAAGCCCACTTTTTGATAGGATTGTTTTTTTTTTTTTTCCTTTCAGCTCTTTTGAATTCTTATAGATCCTGGATGTTAGGGCTTTGTCGGATGCATCACCAGCAAATTTTTCCCCCATTTTTGAGTTGTCTCCCCACTCTCTTGATGGTGTTTTGTGCTGTAAAAAACCTTTTCAGTTTGATGAAGTCTCTCTTGTGTATCTTATCTTTTATGAAATTCACTTTTGGGGATTTGATCAAGAATTGGTTGCCCAATTCTTGATCAAAACCTCAAGTGCCCATGACATAAGAGATAAGATAGACAAGTGGGAACTCATCAAACTGGCAAATTTCTGCAAAGCAAAGGAACCCTTGAAGATAGCAGGGAAACAGCCCACAGACTGGGAAAAAATATTTGCCAACTGTATGTCTGACAAAATCCTAACATCTAGGATCTACAAGGAACTCTAATTTGCCAAAAAGAAGAAAACAAACAACCTCATTAAAATTGGGCAAAATATATGAATAGACTCTTCTGTAAAAAAGACATATGAACAGCCAACAGATACATTAAAAAATGCTCAGCCTTACTAGTCATCAAAGAAATGCAAATTAAGACCACACTGACATACCATCTAATTCCAGTCAAGATGGCCATCATCAATAACGTAGAAAATAACAGATGCTGGAGAGGATGCAGGGAAAATGGAACACTTCTGCACTGTTGGTGGGAGTGTAAACTAATACAACCTTTGGGAAAACTGTCTGGCGATTCCTAAAAGTCCTAAAATTCGACCTTTCATACATACAACCTTGTGATCCCTCTACTGGGAATATACCTGGAGGAACTTAAATCACACTATGAAAAAGACACTTGCACATGCATGTTTATGGCATCATTATTCACAATAGCAAAAACATGAACCAGCCATGCTGTCCTTCAAAAGAAGACAGGATAAAAAATGTGGTACATATATGTAATGGAATATTACA
>NW_007025065.1:23670-24669 GCF_000164805.1 Carlito syrichta
ACAGTCAATATATAAATAAACACATTTAAAATTAAAAAAGAAGAATTTGTTGCCTACTCTAATGTGCCTAAGAGTATTTCCTATGTTTTCTTCTAGGATTCTTATAGTTTGAAGCTTTAAATTTAGTTCTTTGATCCATTTATAATGAATTTTTGTATATGGTAATAGGTAGGGATTCTGTTTCATTCTTCTGGATGTGGTCAACCAGTTTTCCCAGCACAATTGTTTACATATGGTCTCCTTTCCCCAGTGCTTGTTATTGGTGTCTTTGTCAAAGATGACTTGGTTGAAAGGTTGAGTTTATGCTTCTATAATCTCTGTCTTGTTCTATGTGTCTATTCTTGTACCAGTTATAGGCTGTTTTGATTACTGTAGCCTTACAGTAAAGTTTAAATTCTGGACATGTGATACCTCTCACTTTGTTCCATTTGCTGAGGACTGATTTGGTTATTGAAACTCTTTTTTGTTTCCATATGAATTTCTGTATTATTGTTTTCAGATCTGAGAAAATTGATATTGGTAATTTGATGGGTATTGCATTGAATCTGTATATTACCTTTGGTAGGATGGACATGTTGACATTATTGATTCTTCTGAACCATGAGCATGGAATGTTTTTCCATTTTTTTGTGTGTAATTTTTTGTTTCTTTTTAGCAACATTTTTAGTTCTTATTTGTAAATGACTTTCACTTCTATGATTAGGGAGATGCCCAGGTATTTCTTTTTGTGTGGGTGTGGCTGTGAATGGGATTGTGCATTTTATTTAGTACTCTCTCTGCTTGTTGCTAGTATATAGAAATGCAACTATCTTTTGCATGTTGATTTTTGTACCCTGAGACGTTACCAAAGTCGATGATCAGTGTGAAGAGGCTTTTGGTAGCTTCCCTAGGAGTTTCAAGATATAAGATTACATTGTCTGCAAAGAGAGATGGATTGACTTCCTCTTCCTGACTTCCTTCTCTTGCCTGATTGCTCTGGCTAAGACTCCCAATACTATA
>NW_007025066.1:0-451 GCF_000164805.1 Carlito syrichta
CACGCTCTCCCACTCTTAGAGCAACGTTGAGAATACTGATGACTGTAAACAAAAATTGTGTTTTATTTTGATTTCTGAAAAGAACTTTCTCTGGCTTTTTAGTTGAGCTTTTCAGCCTGAAGCACAAACACACAAACACATTTGGGAGCACTGACAGGTCATAATCACTGCTTTGAGTCTAAAACTAATTTCTCTACATGTTCAACATGTCTTAAAAGTCAATTTAGAGGCGAGTGATACAGGAGGAACTGTAGAAAGACATGTCATGAAGTATTCTTAAAGGACCTGATTTACTTAAATTTTAAGTGAAAATTCTGTGCAAATAAGCATTTTTAACAAAAAGGTTTCCTAGACCCAGGCAAAAATACTGTTAGATTTTGCAGTGAAATTCAACCATCTTAAGAAAGATGCTAGAATATCACATGTTCTCACTCATATAATGGACCTTGAA
>NW_007025067.1:0-646 GCF_000164805.1 Carlito syrichta
AATTTATTTATTTATTGTAGAGGCAAAGTCTCACCAAGTTGCCCAGGTTGGTCTCAAACCTCCGATTCAGGCAATCCTCTCACCTCAGCCTCCCAAAGTGCTGGGTTTACAGGCATGAGCCACTGCATCCAGCAGATGGCCCATATTCTAATCATGTGCCTTAGCCTCTCTGGGCCTATTTCCCCATCTGTGAAATGGGGAGAGTGGCGCCCACCTTGCAACGCCACTGCAGGACTCCAGGAGAGAAGATCTGGAAGAAGCCAGCACAGAGCCTGGCTCAAGATCAGTTCTCAGGGCAACTACTGCCCCAAGCCTCTGGGCGTGGCCGACCCCTTGTGGCCTGCAAAGCCTAGCCCTCAGGGGAGCCCTGGGACTGGGCAAGTCTCCAGCAGGAAGGCATGGGAAGAAGCAAGGGTAGAGACCGGCCGGGTCCCTGCCCTGCCTCCCCACAACCCTGCTCGGGACAAGGCCACAGCCCTTGCCCAGCCCAGCACCCACCAGGGCCCTCAAGAGAGGTCTCAGCCCAGCATCGCCAACCTGCCCCACTCCAGGGCTGCTCCAAGACCCCTGAATCCAGCCTGTGAATCCACACCCCGGGTGGGCCCAGTGAGTTCCCTGCCTCCAGTCCAGAGCATGGGCCTTAAAC
>NW_007025068.1:0-448 GCF_000164805.1 Carlito syrichta
AAAAAAAAAAAAAAAAAAAGATTTCTCTCGGGTTGGACAAAATGAAAGGTACATTATAAGAAAAGGTTCATTAACTTTATATTTTGTTTTGATTGATGTAGTAGGAATATATTTAATATATATTTAAGTGTGCACTTAAAAATTTTTAACAGAGTTGAGATGAATTTTTAAAAATATTCTTAAAATATATTCATAATTGAATAAATGAACATTTCAAGCTACTAGTACTCCACAAATGAAACACTGAAACAAGTTCAATGGTGATAATAGGACAATTTTGACATTCTACCTTAATTTAGTTTAGGTATATTTTATTTTAAAAGAATCTCCTTTTAGAAACTATTAGTAGAATTGTAGGGGGGGGGAAGAAAGTGTACCGAAAGCTAAAAATTTTATTTAGTGTTATTAACATGTTTAAGCAAATTGAAATTATGAATGATTTCTGAGG
>NW_007025069.1:0-537 GCF_000164805.1 Carlito syrichta
ACAGGCATGCATTACCACGCCTGGCTGATTTTTTGATTTATTGTAGAGATGAGGTCTCGCTGCCCAGGCGGGTCTCGAACCCGCAGGCTCAGGCAATCCACTCACCTAAGCCTCCCAAAGGCACAGGATTACAGGCTGAGCCACTGAGCCAGGCTTGATTGTCACATCTCTTAAGGTGCTCATAATTTAGAGCATCCTCCCTTCTCCACTTTATTTACGCATACCATTGACTTGTAAAGAAACCAGGTCAAGAAGGAGGATAGTGAATGTTTCCAACATAAAAGAAATGATAAATGTTTGAGATAACAGATATACTAATTACCCTGATCTGATCACTAGCATGGAAACATCACTATTACCAGGCTCAGTGGCTCATGCCTGTAACATCAGCACTTTGGGAGGTGGAGGCCTGAGGATCACCTGAATTCAGAGGTTTGTGACCGCCTGGGCAACTTGGCAAGACCTCATCTCTACAATAAATAAAAAAATTAGGCCGGGCTCAGTGGCTCAGCCTGTAATCCCAGCACTTTGGGAGGC
>NW_007025070.1:0-626 GCF_000164805.1 Carlito syrichta
AGCCAGCTGAATAAACCACCAAATTAATTAGCTGGCCTGTTTCCTAACCATCTGAATTAAAAAGCTTGCTACCTAGCAAGCCAGCTGGCTAGCCAGCTGACATAACTAGCTGAAGTAACTAGCTAGCCTGCTGGCTAGCCAGCTGGCATAACTAGCTAGCTACCTAGCTAGCCACCTGGCTAGCCAGCTGACTTAAATAGCTGGCTTAACTAGCTAGCCTTGTTGCTAACCAGCTGACTTAACTAGCTTGTTACCTACGTCACCCGTTGGCTTGCCAGCTGACTTAACTACATAGCTACCTAGAAAACCAACTGGCTAGCAAGCTGACTTATCTAGGTTGCTTAACTAGCAAGCCAACTAGCTAGCCAGCTGACTTAACAAGCTAGCTGTCCATCCATGCATCTGGCTAGTCAGCTGACTTAACTAGCTGACTCAACTAGCTAGCCAGCTGACTTAACTAGCTGAATTAACTAGATGTCTTACTAGCTATCCAGATGACTTAACTAGCTGACTTAAATAGCTATATTCCTAGCTAGCTATCAAGCTTTCCAGGTGACTTAACAAGCTGACTTAACTAGTTACCTAGCTAACATAACTAGCTGATTTAACTAGCTGACTTAGCAAAC
>NW_007025071.1:0-531 GCF_000164805.1 Carlito syrichta
ATGAGCTGTGCATGTTGGCTCATCCTGTAATCCCACGCATTTGGGAGTCTGAGGTGAGTGGATTTCCTGAGCCCGTGGGTTCGAGAACTGCCTGGGCAACTTGATGAGACCTCATCTCTTCATAAATCAAAAATTAGCCGGGCATGATAGCATGCACCTTTAGTTCCATCTACTTGGAAGTCTGAGGCAGAAAGATCACTGGAGCCCAGCAAGTCAAGCCTGCAGTGGCCGACAGCGGCCACTGCACTCCAGTCTGGGTGACAGAGTGAAACTCCAACTCAAAAATATTTTTTGAGGAATGGAATGGAATCGAATGTAATGGAGAGAATAGGAATGGAATGGAATGCAGAAGACTGGAATGGAATGGAGAGAAATGGAATGCAATGGAGAGCAAAGGAATGTAAAGGAATGGAGAGGAATTGAATGGAATTGAGAGGAATGGAATGGAGTGGAAAGGAATGAAGGGGAATAGTATGGAATGGAGAGGAATACAATGGTAAGGAATAGAATGGAATTGAAAAAGAATGAATG
>NW_007025072.1:0-485 GCF_000164805.1 Carlito syrichta
GACAGAGAGACTGATAGACAGAGATAAATAAACAGAGAGAGGCCCATGGACAGAGAAACAGGGAGAGAGAGACAGAGAGAGAAAGGGGCAGAGAGACAAGGATGGAGAGACAGAGAGACAGGAAGAGAGAGATAGGGAGAGAAAGAGGAGGCCTCTGGCTATGTTCTTGCTTGTGTCTTCTTGACAAAAAAGACAGAGAAATACAGGGACAGAGAGACAGAGCTGGCCTGACCGTGTTCCTGCGAAGGCTGGCCATGCTCCGAGGGTGGGGACAGGTGGGCACAGGGCTGGGCAGAAGCTGGTGCCACCTCGCTCTCCCTGTGCCGAGAGCTCGAGCTTCTTTGGCCCCTGGAATTCCAGCCTGTCCGCTGTCTGCCGCCCTCCCAGATGCTGCGGTGCAGAAATTCAGATGTGCTTCAGCCTGGCCCGTGTCCAGTGAGGACTCTGTCCTCAGGAAGGCCACCCCTCGGTGGGGGGGCCACCAA
>NW_007025073.1:0-633 GCF_000164805.1 Carlito syrichta
AGCATCCAAGGGTTGAGATTATCTTGTAGGAGCTGAGGACAAAAGCCAGAGGTCTCAAGGGTAAATTACTTATCAAAGATCTCTACAAGACACATTCCCAAAGTCCTGTTCCTGCCTTCTGTATTGACAGAGCCCTGCTGTCTCTTCTCCCATTCAACACCTGCACCCCCTTTCACTGCTTCTTGTTATGTCCCTACCATCTGGTAAAATTGTTCATAAACTATAGTTTTAACTTCTAAGAAAGAAATTAGTCTGGCTTATCACCATAATTGGTGCGGATATATTCTACTAGGAAGATTTCCTAGTAGCCCCTTCATGAGCGTCTGAATAATATGACTAATCTTCAGTTTGTCTATCCTTTGATGAGAGACAGCCCTCGCCAATCAGCAGTGACCAAGAGAAATGGATCACTGCTCTTGAACCAGTGCAACTCTCATAAGTAGTTGTCTTAAATGCTGACATTCGCATAATAAAACTAATGCATGTCATGAAATACAGGTTGAGTAGCTCTTATTGCAAATGCTTGGGACCAGAGTGTTTCAGATTTTGCGGTTTTTTTTTTTCAGATTTTGTAAATTTGCATTATATTCGACTGGTTAAGCATTCACCATTTGAAAACCCCAAATCTGAAAT
>NW_007025074.1:0-585 GCF_000164805.1 Carlito syrichta
TTCCTTTCAATTCCAATCCAATCCTTTACACTACATTCCTCTTAATTCCATTGCACTCCATTCTATTCCATTCCTCTCCATTACTCTCCCATCAATTCCATTGCATTCCATTCCTCTCCATTCTATTTCTCTCCATTCCATTCCTTCTCTCTCCATTCCATTCCATTCAATTCCATTATTTTCCACTCCATTTCTTTCCTTTATATTCCATTCCTCAGCATTCCATTCCTTTTCTCTGTATTTCATTCCATTCGTTTCCATTCCATTCCATACCTTTCATTCCATTTCTCTCACCTCTATTCAATTTCTTTACACTCAATTCCATTCTTTTCCTTTCATTCCTCTCCATACCATTGATTCCATTCCATTCCTCTTCATTTCTCTCCATTCCATTCCTCTGCAATCCATTTCATTCCATTTCATTCCATTCCATTCAATTCCATTTTCTTCCTTTCCTTTAATTCCTCTCCATTCCAATCCATTCCACTTTATTGCATTCCATTCCTCTCTATTCCATTACATTCTATTCCATTCCATTTTACTCTATTCCATGCTTCCCCATTCCGTACCACTGCATTCCATTTC
>NW_007025075.1:0-439 GCF_000164805.1 Carlito syrichta
CCGCGGGCTCAGGCAATCCACTCACCTCAGCCTCCCAAAGGCGCGGGATTACAGGCTCAAGCAGTTTTTATGCACAATTACAGAGGGGGGGGAAAGAACATTAAACTTGTTTTTACACGATTGGGTAATTTCTCCTAATGGGTACAGGAGCACTTGGGATTGGTAGATTTCTTTTCTGGCTGGCGCGGGCTTTAGCTCAACTGCCTGTGATTGACAGAAAACGGCTAAACGGGCAGAGTGGAATGTCCGATAAGTTAGGTTTATACAGTCACTGTGTGCAAATTAACTTGAGCAAGCAGGCAGGAGGTTTGGAACAACGCAGAGCCCAGCAGAGCCCTCCGAGAGGGTGGCTAGCGCCAACAAGTCTGCTCATCTAAACCGAGGAATGCTTAGGAGGGGCTTGTTTACTTAACATTTACATAACATAACATGGTCATTA
>NW_007025076.1:0-439 GCF_000164805.1 Carlito syrichta
AGAAAAGTTTCAATAGTTACGAATAAACACACATCTCCATTAAATTAGCAGATGCCATATAGTACACATCTGTCAGAATGAAAATACATGAGACTAAAACATTTGAGAAACTTCCAGGCAGGTTGACGATGGAACAGGTCGAACTATGAGAGTCTTCGCAAAAGCGAGTGTTCATAAAGACTCTCTGTGTGAGTGGGTGTGTGCCGGCGGGTGAGTGAAAGTTCATCTGAAGGTAGACTCAGGTTCATGGAACCAGGGGCCTCCTTCAGAGATGACTGCAACCCCCAACTGCCCTGAGCTTGGAGACTCGCACACACAGTACCCTCTGTCATTCTCAGGGCTCCCTTGTGAGGAGACAGCAGAGGATAGCCACCCCTCAGCACTGGCACCTGCAGCAGCAGATCTGGCATGAGAAGACAGGTAGTAAAAATATAGAATA
>NW_007025077.1:0-959 GCF_000164805.1 Carlito syrichta
AAGCAAAATTTGAACAAACATTTCTGACGAGCACCTTGAGAACTCACTAAGAATTGTGACTACTTCCATTGAACCAGACACTGATAGATCAGTTTTACAAAAACAAGGTCAAATTTTCCACTAGTTTGATTTGTTCTCGTTTTTCTAAACTTACTAATAAAAATATAAAAATAAAAGAAGTCTTATGAACTATATTATAACATCTAAATATATTATATAATTTATGTGCAGCCCAAGCCAATTCCTCTTTACTCGATGTGACCCAGGGAAGCCAAAAGGTTGGACACTAGTTTGATATGTTCTCGTTTTTCTAAACTTACTAATAAAAATGTTAAAATAAAAGAAGTCTTATGAACTATATTATAACATCTAAATAAATTATATAATTTATGTGCAGCCCAAGCCAATTCCTCTTTACTCGATGTGACCCAGGGAAGCCAAAAGGTTGGACACCCTGATCTATATCAATACAAAAAGCTATTATAGACAACGTCTATGTGTTTCAAGGCAGAAATTCTTTTCTTTTGGAAGAGTGCATTTTAAGCAATTGTAGGTCATGAGGGTTCTCATTAATGAGTTCTACCTGGCCTGACAAAAAAGATGAAGTTCGTGAATCTGAGTGAAATACAAACTGGAAACCAATCAGCATAAAAAGGGAGACCAGTACATCAAGGTGACCATTTTGGAGTGATAGTCATGCCCTGATGAGAAGCGATTGTTAATTAAGCCCAGGATCAGAAAGTAACTGTTGTTCTTCATTAGTGCAGAGTATGTGTATTTATGTGGACGGATGCCTGTATGTATTCCAACACACAGTACCTGCATGTATGTAGGCGAAGAATACTCCATTCAACAAACGTTGATTGGACATTTCCTATGTGCTGGACACGGTCATAGGTGTTGGGGAGAAAGCTGTGACACAATAGACCAAGGTCCTGAGACGCTTCTATCCTAGCAGG
>NW_007025078.1:0-838 GCF_000164805.1 Carlito syrichta
TGGGAATGGAGCCATGGATATTTGTCAACACTTATCACCTTACAACATATCAGCGAGTAATTATCTTATATATTCCTCCTTTGAACTTCGTTGAGAACCAACTTTAAACCAGATGCTTTACTGCACATTTTGGCAAATATTTTCCAGATTTCAAAGATGGTTGACTCTGTGGTCCATGAATAGTTTCTTTAGTTCCTTCTTTTCCACCTCATCCCCTCTTCCTTCTATCTATCTATCATTTATCTACTCTCACCATGGAATATTGTTCAACCATGAAAACATGAAATAATTATTTGCAGCATCCTTAATAGAACTTGAGACCATCATCCTACAGTGAAACAATGATGAAATGGAAATTAAAAACTAAACACTACATGGTATCATTAGTAGGAGCTAAGATAAGAGTCAGCAAAGGCATAAAGAATGAAATATTATGGCATCTTCCTAACCAGAGATGTAAAGTCCTTTACAATGAAAACTACAAAAAAATGCTTAAATAAATTGAAGATGACACAAACAATGGATAGATTCCATGATTATGGATTGGAAGAATCAACATTGATTTAACACAATACCCATTAAACTAGCAGCAGCATTCTTCTCAGACAAGGGAATGACAATACAGGAATTCATATGGAAACATAAACAACCATGAATAGCTTAAACAATCCTCAGCAAAAAAAAGAAAGAAAGAAAAGCAGGAGGTAACACAATCCCACACTTTAAACTTTATTATAAAGCTGCAATAATCAAAACCACCTGGTATTAGTACAAGAATAGGTATATGGACCAATGGAATGGGGTAGAGATTTCAGAAGCAAAACCTCAGCTTCTTAAC
>NW_007025079.1:0-559 GCF_000164805.1 Carlito syrichta
GTAGGTATGGGATAAGGTCTGTAATGGAGGGGGAGGTTGAGGGTGCTGAATTAGTGGGGAATGTGCAGTCTGGGTCAGGGTGAGCAACAGCAGCCAAGATGGGAACAGATGTTAAAGCTGCTTGTCGGGCCACATTGTCCGCCCTGGAGTTTCGCTGAGTGATGGGTGAGGAGTCCGACTGGTGAGCCTTACAGTGAGAAATGCCAATGCTAGTGGGAAGTAAGGAGGTGGCAAGGAGATCAGAAATTAGTTTAACATTAACCACTGCTGATCCCTTGGTGGTAAATAGTCCCCTTTCCTTCCAAATGGCCGAGTGGGAGATGAGAATATGGAAAACATATTTGGAATCAGTATAAAGAGAAAGAGAGTGTCCAGCCGCCAGCTGAAATGCCCGAGTGGCAGCTATAAGTTCTGCCTGTTGGTTAGTGGTGCCTGGCGGGATAGGCTTTGCTTCAATGACGTGTGTAATAGAGGCGATGGCGTATCCTGCAACCCGGGACCCATTGTGTAGGAAGGAGCTGCCATCAGTGAACCAGGTATAGGAGGGGAAGGGCAAAGG
>NW_007025080.1:0-434 GCF_000164805.1 Carlito syrichta
AATTTCCTAGGTTTGATAATTATACTATGTAAGATGTTAATGGTCAAGAACTTTAGTATTTTTGCAACTATTTTTAATTGTATGAGTCTAAAACTAGTTCAAAACAAAATGTTCTAGAAAGATAGTCTATAAAATAATATATTCAAACTTACATCAATTTTCTAACTATATACATATATATATGGATATCTATATCAATATATCAGCACTCACACAGAAACACACACACAATGTCGTATACTAAAATGTCTCCAGAGTGATGGGATTATGAGTAGTTTCTTCTTTTGCATTCTTTAAATTTTCCCCAGTGAACACGCGCTGGTTTTTTTTTTTGAGTCGGAGTCTTACTCTGTCATCCAGACTGGAGTGCAGTAGCATGCTCACGGCCACTGCAGCCTCGACCTGCTGGGCTCAGGCGATCCTTCCGCCTCAGC
>NW_007025081.1:0-549 GCF_000164805.1 Carlito syrichta
AACCCGCCCCCACAGGTTTGAAGAGCCATGTATTCATGGCAAAGATTAAAAAGATACCACTAAAGTGCTCTGCATTGTTTTAGTACCCAAAGATACTTTCTTGATAGTTTCTGAATTTCCTTCACAGTAAATTAACCTCAGCATGACTGTAAAATGAGGAAGAGATAAGATAAGACCGATGGTGCTGGTGGGTCAAGTCTGCGAAGTTCCGAAAGTTAGCCAAGGAGGCTTAGCCAGAGCCGTTCCCGCAACACTTCTGACCATTTTGTAAGCACCTGATTCTTTGTCTTACATTTCTGGAGGCCTAAAATAGCCAGAGTGATTTGTTTCCTGCTCAGATCCTGTCTGATGAATGAGTTTGAGAGCCCAGGCCAGAGCAAATGTGTTAGAGATGTAACTTGAAGAAGCCGGCAATCAGCGACAGAGGCGAGAGCTGTTCACCGCGGTAACTCTTGGGTATCAACCAAATCTTTCCCTGACCTGTTAAAGCCCTTTATTCCTTTCCCATCTTCTGCAGAAAACCAGAAGAGCAAGACTTTAGGGAATTCA
>NW_007025082.1:0-429 GCF_000164805.1 Carlito syrichta
TACAGTATGAGATGCCTATGGCCCTGGGAAGCAAGGAGGCTTGAAGGAGGTCAGAAATGAACTTAGCATTTATGATGGCTGACCCTTTGGTGGCTAACAACCCCCGTTCTTGCCAGATGGCTGAGTGTGAAACCAAAATGTGAAAGACATATTTGGAGTCAGTGTAAAGTGACGCGTGTCCTGCCGCCAGTTGGAATGCTCGAGTGACTGCTGTGAGTTCTGCTTGTTGGTTAGTGGTGTTGGGCAGGAGGGGATTAGCCTCGATGACGTCAGTGGCAGAGGTGATGGCGTATCCTGCCACCTGAAACCCCTCATGTATATACGAGCTTCCATCTGTGAATCAAACATAGGACGGTGCAGATAAAGGTCCTTCCTGAATATGTACTGGACAGGTGAGTAGGGACTTGAGGACTTTGACGCACTCATATA
>NW_007025083.1:0-428 GCF_000164805.1 Carlito syrichta
CCAGTCTGGGCGACAGAGTGAGACTCCAACTCAAAAAAAAAAAAAAAGTCTTCTCTGATTATACTTTGTTTTAGAGACAGGGTCTCACTTTGTCACCTAGACTGGAGTGCAGTGATGTAATCATAGCTCAAATTCCTGGGCTCAAGCGATCCTCCCACCTTCGCCTCCCAAGTAGCTGGGACTACAGGCGTGCGCCACCATGCCTGGTTAATTTTTAAGTTTTCTGTAGAGATGGAGTCTTGATACATTGCCCAGGTTGGTCTGGAACTCCTAGCCTTAAGCGATCTCCCCACCTCGGCCTCCCAAAGCACTGGGATTACAACCAAACCAACGGACCTTTCTTTTTCTTTTTCTTTTTTTTTTTGAATTGGGAGTCTCACTCGGTCACCCAGACTGGAGTGCAGTGGCCGCTCCCGGCCACCGCAGCC
>NW_007025084.1:0-427 GCF_000164805.1 Carlito syrichta
ATTTCTCCCATTCCATAGGTTGCCTCTTCACTCTGTTGTTTCCTTTGCTGTGCATAATATTTTTAGTTTGATATAATCCCATTTGTCTATTTTTACTTTTGTTGCCTTTGTTTTTGGAGTCATGTACATAAAACAAAACACTACACATGTTGGTGATGATGTGGAGAAATTGGAATCCTTGTACACTGTTGGCAAGAATGCAAAATGGTGTGGAATCTATGGAAAACAGTATGGAGATTCCTCACAAAATTAAATTTAACTAGTATGTGATCCACCAATTCCACTTCTGGGTATTTTTTCAAAAGAATTGAAATCAAGACTTAAAAGAGATATTAGCAATCCAATGTTCATTGCACCTCTATATACATGGCCAAAATGTAGAAACAACCTAAGAGATATTAGCATTCCAATGTTCATTGCAGCTCTA
>NW_007025085.1:0-553 GCF_000164805.1 Carlito syrichta
CTGGCTGGCTACCTGGCAAGGCAGCTGGCTAGCCAGCTAGTGGACTGGGAATCTAACTAGCCAGCCAGCTTAAATAGCCAGCCATCTGGCTCAAAAGTGGGATAGGAACCTGGCTTAAGTAACAAGCCACCCTGGTGTTCAGCTGCCTAGCGAGCTGGCTAAATTATCTGGTCACCTCCCTGAACAAGCTGCTAACAGGCCGTCTTAGCATGCCAGTCACCTAGCTAGGTCAGCTGGCTAACCAGCAGACTTAACTAGCTGACTTAATTAGATAGTCATCCGGTTAGCCAGCTGGCTTGACTAGCCAGCCACCTAGTTAGCCAGTTGGCTGGCCAGCTCACCTAACTTGCTGAATTAACTAGCCAGCCAGCCGGCTAGCCAGCTGACTTAATTAGCTAGCTGCCGACCTAGACAGGTGGCTAGACAGCTAACACAACTAGCTGACTTAACCAGTTAGCCAGCTGGCTAGCCAGGTGAATTAAAAATGTGGCTACCTAGCTAGCCACTCAGCTCTCCACTTGAATTAACAGGCTCACTTATCCAGCTAACCAGC
>NW_007025086.1:0-426 GCF_000164805.1 Carlito syrichta
CTCCATACACAAATGGATCCTCTTCTTTTTTTTTCCTTTTTTCCTTTTTTTCTTTGAGTTAGAGTCCCACTCCATTGCCCAAGCTGGAGAGCAGTGACTCGCTCCCAGCCAAGACAGCCTCGGCAAACTGGGCTCCAGTGAGCCTTATCCCTGCTTTCCAGGGAGCCAGAAGGACCCACACACACCATCACGCCCAGCTCATTTGGGATGGATGGGAGAGACGAGGGCTCACTGAGGTGTGCGGGAGGGTCTTGGTCCTTGCAACGCACTGGGATGACGAGGCTAAACGCCCTAGCTGGGCCTTGATCTTTTGTTAAAAAATGAAACTGAAGACCTGGAGTGACAGCCCATGCCTGGAATCCCAGCGTTCTGTGAGTCCGAGGTGGGAGGATGGCTGGAGCCCAGGACCCCAAACCAGCCATGACC
>NW_007025087.1:0-426 GCF_000164805.1 Carlito syrichta
GGTCATGGCTGGTTTGGGGTCCTGGGCTCCAGCCATTCTCTCAACTCGGACTCACAGAACACCGGCATTCCAGGCATGGGCTGTCACTCCAGGTCTTCAGTTTCATTTTTAACAAAGGATCAAGGCCCAGCTAGGGAGTTTAGCCTCGTCATCCCAGTGCGTTGCAAGGACAAGGCCAGTGGCTGACCTGAGCCTGCAGACCAAGACCCTCCCGCACACCTCAGTGAGCCCTCGTCTCTACCATCCATCCAAAATGAGCTGGGCGTGATGGTGTGTGTGGGTCCTTCTGGCTCCCTGGAAAGCAGGGATAAGGCTCACTGGAGCCCAGTTTGCCGAGGCTGTCGTGGCTGGGAGCGAGTCACCGCCCTCCAGCTTGGGCAATGGAGTGGGACTCTAACTCAAAGAAAAAAAGGAAAAAAGGAAAAA
>NW_007025088.1:0-1913 GCF_000164805.1 Carlito syrichta
CAATCAGGTCAGCTAATTAAGTCAGCTAGTTAAGTCAGCTGGCTTGCCAGCTGGCTTGATTGGTAGCGAGCTAGTTAAGTCAGTAGGGTACCCAGTGGGCTAGCTAATTATATCAGCTAGTTAAGACAGTTGGCTAGCCTGCTAGCTAGCTATGTAGAGTGCTAGTTAAATCATCTGGCAAGCCAGCTGGCTAACATGTAAATCAGCTAGTTGATTCAGCTGACTACCAAGCTGACTAGCTTAAGTCACCTAGTTAATTCTCCTGGTTAGCCAGCTGGCTAACTAGGTAGCAAGCTAATTAAGTCAGCTGACTAGCAAGCTGTCTATTGGGTTACGTCAGCTAGTTAATTCAGCTGGACAGCTAGTTGGCTATCTAATTAAGTCAGCTAGTTAAGTCAGCTGGCCAGCTATGTGGCTAGCTGGATAAGTCAGCTAGTGAAGTCAGTTGGCCAGTCAGGTGTCTATCTTGGTAGCTACCTAGTTAAGTCTGCTGGCTAGCTAGGTAGCCAGCTACTTAAGACAGCTAATTAAGTCAGCTGACTAGCTAGTTAAGTAAATTATTTAAGCTAGATGGTAACCAGCTGCCTAGCATGGTAGCTAGCTAGTTTATTCTGTGGGCTAGCCAGATGGCTTGCTTATGTCACCTAGTTAAGTCAGATTGCTGGCCAGCAGGTTAGTTAAGTATTTAGGTAAAGTCAGCTGGCAAGCCAGAGGGCTATATAGGTAGGTAGCTAGTTAAGACAGAAGGCTAGCCATCAGGCTATCTAGTTATGTCTGCTAATAAAGTCAGCTGGCTATCCAGCTGTATAGCTAGGCAGCTAACTAGTTAAGTATGCTGGCTAGACAGCTGGCTACTGCATTAAGTCAGCTAGTTAAGTCAGCTTGTTAGGCTGCTGGCTAGCTAGGTAGCTAGGCAACTAAGTCAGCAGCCTAGCCAGAGGGCCAGCTAGTTAAGTCAGCTAGTTTAGTCAGCTGGCTATACAGCTAGGTAGCTAGTTAAGTCAGCTGGTTAAGTCTGTTGTGTAGACAGCTTCCTAGCTAGTTATAAAGCTAGTTTCATCAAATTGCTAGCCAGAAGGCTCGATTGTTATTTTAGCTACTTATGTCAACTGCCTAGCTAGATGGGTAGCTAGTTAAGTCAGCTAGATATGTCAGCTAGGTAGCTAGTTAAGTCAGCTTGTTAATTCAGCTTGCGAGCCTGCTGGCTAACTACATAGTTAGACAGTTAAGACATCTGGCTAGGCAGCTGGCTAGCTAGGTAACTAGCTAGTAATATCAGCTGTCCAGCCAGCTGGCTAGCTAGTTAAGTCAACCAGTTAAGTCAGCTGACTAGACAGCTGGGTAGCTAGGTAGCTTGCTAGTTAAGTCAACTGGCTAGCTAGCTAGCAAGATAAGTAACCTAGTTAATTCAACTGGATAGCCAGCTGGATAGCTAGGTAGTGACTTAGTTAAATCAGATGGTTAGACAGCTGGTTAGCTAATTAAGTCACCTAGTTTAGTCAGCTGGCCATCAAGGTGGCAGGAGAGGTAGAGAGAGAGTTTTGTCAGCTGGGTAACCAGCTGGATAATTAGTTAAGTCAGCTTGTATAGTCACCTGGCCGGCCAGATGCCTAACTTGTTAAACAACTATTTAAGTCACTGGTTAACCAGCTGGCTAGCTAGTTATGTCACTTCAATAAGCCAGTTGGCTAGCCAACTCACTAGCTAGTTAAAAAGCTAGTTAACTCAGATGACTAGACAGCTGACTAGCTCATTATTTTGGCTAGTTAACTCAGCTGGCTAGCTTGTTATTTTGGCTTGTTAACTCAGCTGGCTAGCTAGGTAGTTAGCTAGTTAAGTCAACTTTTTATGCCAGCTACAAGCTATTTAAGTCAGTTAGTTAAATCGGCTAGCTACCTAGATAGATAGCTAGG
>NW_007025089.1:0-445 GCF_000164805.1 Carlito syrichta
TAACTATTTGACTGTCCAGTTGGCCCCCTAGTTAGCTCAGTTAGGTAGTTGGCTGGCTTGTTTGCTGACCTAACTTGTCGGCCAACAAGTTGACCGACTACTTAGCTGACCTAACTAGTCTGCCAACTAATTAGCTGATCTAACTTGTCAGTTGACAAGTTGGCCCACTAGTTGGCCTATTTTTTAGCTTAGTTAATTGGTGTGCCGGCTAGTAGGCCGACCGTTTAACTGACTTAACTTGTCGGCCAGAGGGTGAGCCAACAGGTCAGTTGACTTAACTAGTAAGCAGGTGAGTGAGCCGACTGGTCAGCTGAATTAACTGTTTTGCTGGCTAATGAGCCTACACGTGTTTGCCAAAACTAGTCGACCAGTGAGAGAGCCGAATGGTGAGCTGACTTAACTAGTCGGCTGGTGAGCAAACGACTAGTTAGCTGATCTTTTGACC
>NW_007025090.1:0-476 GCF_000164805.1 Carlito syrichta
ATTCCATTCGTCACCATTCCTTTCCATCATATTCCATTCCATTCCCTTCCATTCCATTCCATTCCACTCCACTCCACGGCATTCCATTCCACTCCATTGCATTCCATTCCTTCCTCTCCACTCCTCTCCATTGCATATCTCTCCATTCTTCTATATTGCCTTCCTTTCCATTCCAATCTATTACAAACCATTCCTTTCCACTCCATTCCATCCTTTGCAATCCATTCCATTCTATTCCATTCCTATCCATTCCATTCCTTTCCACTCCATTCGATTCCATTCCTCTCCGTTCTATTCCTTTCACTTCATTCCATTCCATTCCATTCCATTCCTCTCCATTCCATTCCTCTCCTTTCCATTCTTCTCCATTCCTATTCTTTCCATCCTGTCCATTCTATTCAATTCCTCTCCATTCCATTTCATTCCTTTCCTTTCCATTCCATTCCATTCTATTCCATTCCATTCCTTCCTTTCCA
>NW_007025091.1:0-422 GCF_000164805.1 Carlito syrichta
GGATCACCTGTGCCCCACAGGTTGAGGTCCAAGGAGCCGTGTTATGCTGCCAGACCCCAGTCCATCCGACAGAGACTCAGCACCAAAAAGATGCCTCCCACATGTGTCCACAGCTCCCCAGGGAAAGGTTTGCATGGGTGGAGGAAGATGAAGTGATTGGGAGAGAAAGGGGCCCTCCTCCTGCCCAAAGGTGTCAGACAGGGCATCTGGACACTGGGCTGGCCTTGGTATTGTCAGTCTGCCTAATCACATTGTATCTGATAGCCCCCCTAGCTCTGGAATGCCTGTTCTGTGACTCACACATGTCTTTGCTGTGGGGCACAAATATGGAGGGTTGAGGCAGGCCTTCTGGGGTGCCTGGTCATATGCTCCGAATGAACATTCCTGGTGGCCACCTTTGATACCTCCCTCAAACGACAGCC
>NW_007025092.1:0-454 GCF_000164805.1 Carlito syrichta
TGACTTGTTAAGTCAGCTCACCAGTAGTCTCGTTCACCACCTGACTGGTTAAGGCAGCTCACCTGTCCCATCACTCACCAGCCAACTAGCAAAGTTGGCTCACAGGTCGGCTCACTCGCCAGCCTACTAGTTAAGTGCTCTGAGCAGTTGACTCACTCACCAACTGACTAAAGTCAGCTGACCAGTCAGCTCACTCTCTGGCAGACTAGTTAAGTCAGCAGACTAGTCGGCTCACTTGCTGGCTGACTAGTTAAGTCAGCTGACCTGTCGGCTCACTCGCCAGACAATTAGTAATGTCAGCTCACCTCTCAGCTCACTCGCTGGCCTACTAGTTAAGTCAGTTAACCAGTTGGTCGCCTAGTCGGCCAGCTAGTAAAGTCAGCATACCAATCGACCGACTAGTCAGTTAACTTGTCAGCCAACAAGTTAGCTCAGCTAACTAGTCGCTGACAAG
>NW_007025093.1:0-421 GCF_000164805.1 Carlito syrichta
ATTTAGTTAGCTGACTTAGCTAGCTAGCTGGTTAGCTAGCTGAATTAGCTAACTGACTTACGTAGTTGGCTAACGAGATAGCTAGCTGACTTAACAAGTTGGTTAATGAATTAGCTATCTTTTTTAACTAGTTGGTAAACGAGATATCTAGCTGAATTAACTAGTTGGTTAACGTGTTTGCTAGGTGACAACTTCTGGCTGATGAGTCGGTCGAGTTGTTAGCTGGTTCAATATATTGGTTTACTACACAGCTGACTTGTTTGCTGGCATAAAATGTTGGCCGAATATTCGGCCGACAATTTAACTGGGTTAAATAGTTGACTGTCGAGTTGGCCCACTTGTTAGTTCGGTTAACTGGTTGGCTGACTAATTTGCTGACCTAACTAGTCGTCCAATTAGTTGGCCAAATAGTTAGCTCCCC
>NW_007025094.1:0-419 GCF_000164805.1 Carlito syrichta
ACCTCTCTTTTTTTTTCATTTCCTCTTTTTACCTTCAAATGGGTTACTTGAATATTTTGAGGTTTCCATTTTACATTTATTTATTGGCTTCTTAGCTGTACTCTGCATTTTCTTATGGTGGTTGAAGGGGATTACAATTCTTAACTTCTTAAACATTTTAAACTTTTAAAAAAAATCATTTTCTTTGGTATAATATTGCACAATTTTGGGTAAAGAGCAGAATATTGCAGTGATATAAGTCCATTTATAGTCCCTTTAGGTCTATTGACAATTTATTCTGTTAGTTTTCTTTCTTCTGAAAATGTCTTATTTCACCTTTATCCTTGAAGGCTACTTTTGCTAAATATAGAATTCTTGGCTGAGAGGTTTTTTCCCTTCATTATCTCAAAGATTTTGTTCCACTGTCTTTGCCTTCCATA
>NW_007025095.1:0-1028 GCF_000164805.1 Carlito syrichta
AATTTCTCCTGAGTCTTGCTAGCCTATAGCAAGAACTCAAAATGGAGACCTTAGGTTACTGTTCTGACTTTTGACTGAGGAGGTTTCACACTGCACTGTCTTTTTTTTTCCCCAAAACGCTGCCAAAAGTCACCATGAGATGGGTATAGTTGTGTCACATTGAAGTATAGGTGTTCAAAGTGAATATCTCTAAGAAGACATCATTATTTTCCAAAGCAGTCAGACCAACTAATTCCATGTTAGGGGAAAGAAAAGAAAGAGGGAAAATTCTGCGATTATAATATCATTATTAGAATTCAATAGGGTCAATAGGTTCCATGCTGGGCTCCTGCTCTTGTCTTGTTGGAATGACATTTCAAGGCAATACTGGTCTTGGTCATGGAAGAAGCCATGGAGAACTGGCTTTTTAAATGAGACTATCTGTTGGGTCGCACTCCTAGTGGGGGTGTCCAGAATGTGAGGTCAGATCTGCTAAGGATGTGGGTGTTTGGTGGGATCCAGTGCTGCATGAAAGATGCAAAGAATCAAACAGAAGTTAGATTAGAAAACATAGCTCATTTAGAAAGTAAATGTGGGATGGGGGAATTCACCTCCCCAGATAGGGGAAGAGGCCAAAGCTAGGAAACATAGCGACCACAGATAGCTTAAGGAGCCACATGGTCAGACCACAGTTTAGCAGAGCAATGGTGGCTGGCTGATCAAAGTTAAGTCATTTTAAAACTTTCCCTTTGATAGGAGGAGGTCTTTAAGGTAATTGGGTGGTAGCCTGCTCCATGTCATCATGTAGGGGACAGGTGAGTGCAGGCACTGATGTCAGGTTATGGTCCATAGGCCAGTGGGTGGGTTAGTCAAATGACAGTTGCCATGTTGATGGGGTCTGTGTCAAAGGTCATGAAGGTCATGAAGAGCTGGTTAGGTTAACATTTTTATGACACAAGCTGAGGGAGGAGATAAAGCAATTATGAATAGCTACTTCTGAGAAATGTGTTCTGTCCTTGACTAGTGATTAGAAGGTAAATTTAAGTGAA
>NW_007025096.1:0-416 GCF_000164805.1 Carlito syrichta
CCCCCTCTATAATTGGTGCTCCATTGACAGGGACTCCTGTGTTATGGGTGTCCAAGAGTCTTTGACTCCTGTCTGAAAGGAGCCCTACTGACTGCCCCTCCTGAGAGAGGTGCTTCAGTGATCTGCCCTCTTTTGTGATAGCTGGCCAAATGACTGGCCATCTTTTATAAGGGCTGTTTCAGTGAATGTCTCTTTTGTGTGATATGTGCCCCTATGAGAGGAACTCCTCTGCAATTTTGGCCGCCATAATGTGTTCTCCTCTGTGATGGATGTTTCAGTTACTGTTTCTCTCCTGTGTGTTAAATGCCTCAGGTACGGGCTCTCATCTGTAATGGGTGAACCGGTGACTGGCTCTTATCTGTGATACATACTCAAGTGACTGGGTATCCTCCATAATGGATGCTGCAGTGACAAGC
>NW_007025097.1:0-446 GCF_000164805.1 Carlito syrichta
TCCTCTCTGCAGGACACCCAGTGACTGGGCATCCTCATGTTGTGTAACCCAGTGACTACCCCACCTTGTTGATGGTTTCCTCAGTGAATAACCCTCTTCTTTGATGAGTAACTCAGTGACTCTTCTATGATAGGTTCCCCAGTGTTTAGTCCTCCTCTGCAATGGGTACCACAGTGACTATGCCTCCTTCATGACTGGTCCCTGAGTGACAGGCTCTCCTCTCTGATGAGGGCCTCAGTGACTGGCTCTCTTCCGGGATGGGAAACCAAGTGAATGTTTCTCCTCTGTTCTGGGTGCTTCAGTGATGACACTCTTCTGTGATGGCTGTCCTAGTGACTGACTCTCCTTTGAGATGAATGCCCTGGTGACTGACCCTCCTCTATAAAATGAGCCACAGTGACTGGCACTCCTTTGTGATGAACGCCCCAGTGACTGCTGCTGCTCTG
>NW_007025098.1:0-689 GCF_000164805.1 Carlito syrichta
GTGGAGAAATGGGCACCCCCGTATACGGCTGATACAAATATGAAATTGTGTAGCCGCTGTGGACAACAGTGTGGCAGGTCTCAGATGAGTGAACTGCGTGCGGGGTTCTCCCAGGATGCATCAGCTCTGTTACTGATATAGGTGCCAGAGAAAAAACCAGGTGGTCACACAGACCGCCCACCAGGGCTGTTCACAGAAATCACGGAAGGCAGAATGCGCCACTGGCTGCTGGCTGGGTCAAGGGTCCATCCCTACCAGGGCATGCCGTCCAGCCTCAAAAAAAAGTGGCATGTGATGGGCAACCCTGAAAACAGGACACTGAGTTAGAGAAGCTTGCTACAAAAGGACAACAGTCCTAGGGTTAATTTCACTTCTATGTTGTATCTGGCTTAGGCCAGTCTCCAAACTGATCTGTTTGGATTGGGCGGGGGGTGCAGGGTTTCCATTCCAGGTGATGAAAGTCTTCCACAGCTAGACAGGGTGGCAGTTGCACCATGCCATGCAGGTATGTGGATCCACAAACGGGACATGCAAACCTTCATGTGGCTGAGATGGCAATTCTTACATGGTGTGTATTTTGCCACAACAGAAACTCCAGTGCCCCTCCGTGGTCCTGTCCCCAGGGCAGGTCTCATCTTAGTTCCTCATCAGGCCAGCCTGAGCTGCGAGGCGTCAGCCCAGCCCCCCAG
>NW_007025099.1:0-568 GCF_000164805.1 Carlito syrichta
GACTTGGCCTCCTCTCTGAGGTTTACCATAGTGACTAGTCCTCCTGTGTGATGGGTGCCCAACTGAATGAACCTCCTCCTAATGGGTGCCACAATGACTGGCTCTCCTCTGTGATGGGTGCTTCTGTGGCTGGTCCTCTTCTGTGGTCGGTTCCACAGTGACTTTGCCTCTTCTGAGAATGGTGCCCCAGTGAATGTCTCTTGACTGTGACAGGTATTCTAGTGACCATCTCTCCTCTATGATAGCTGCCCAGTGACTAATTCTATTCCACAATAGTTGGTCCAGTTACTAGTCCTTTTTTGTAATGGGTGCACTAGAGACCGTCTTCCTCTGAAATGCATGGACCAGTGACAGTCCATGAGTTATCTGCCAGTGACAAACCCTTTATCAAAATCACTGCCCCAGTGAATTTCTCTGTGAAGATTGTCTCATTCAATGACAGTCTTCCATAATAGGTATTCCAGTAACTGGTCCTCATCTGTTATGGATGCCACAGTGGAGAGTCCTATTTTGTGTTGTGTTTACCGTGAATAGCTTTCTCTGTGAAGGTTGCTCCTGTGACTGGCCT
>NW_007025100.1:0-603 GCF_000164805.1 Carlito syrichta
GTGGGCAGTGGAATGAAGGGTCCTTGCACAGGAGGTGGGACCCCTGATGGCCTCCCATTCGCCTTCTTCAGGGCCTCCAGGGAGAAGCCTGTTGAACTGGCTCTGGAGAGAGGAGGGCTGACTTGTCTCTGACCACATGTCCTTGAGCAAGTCCCTCCAAGTGTCTCCTAAGCTGCACTGTCCTTATCTCTAATATGTCCACCCAATCTGTCTCACAGATGACCATGTTGTTCACAGGTAGGAGGTCAGAGGGACACTCCCCTGGAAGAGACAGGCGTGGACAAGGTGGGAAGGTGGGTGGCCTGAGAGTGACCTGTGGTCCCTGTGCTAGAAATACTCTCCCCTCCTCCTCTCCTTGACTGAGTCTTTAAACTTTCAGCCACCAGCCTGAATGTCTTCATTTTCTCAGAGAGACCTTTCTCCCCTACCTCTGATAGCCTGGCTTGAGCCCCCACCTAAGCCTGCCCTGGGGGGCTTTCTGGGCTCCTTCACTTCCTCCTAAACCTCCCTACAGGACCTAGTCCTACTCGGGTATGATTTATTCAGGGAGAGGCTGAAGGGCTCATTATGGGAACAAATATTCTAGCAAAAGTCATCTGGCAA
>NW_007025101.1:0-807 GCF_000164805.1 Carlito syrichta
TCCATTCTATTTCATTCCTCTTCATTCTATTCCATTCCATTCCCTTTCATTCATTTCCATTCCATTCCATTCCATTCATTCCTCTCCATATCATTCCATTCCTCTCCATTCCATTCAATTCCTGTCCACTCCAACCATTGTATTCTACTCCACTCAATTCCATTCCTCTCCATCCCATTCCTCTCCATTCGATTCATTCCATTCCATTCCACTCCATTCCATTCCATTCCACTCCACTCCATTCCTAACCATCAATTGCATTCCAATTCACTCCATTCCATTTCACTACTCACCATTTCATTCCAATCCATTCCGTTCCATTCCATTCCGCTCCATTCCATTGCTCTCGATTCCATTCCTTTTCATTCTTTTCCATTCTATTCCAATCTCTACCATTCCTCTCCATTCCATTGCAATCAAATCCTCTCCATTCCATTCCATTTCATTGCATTGCATTTCATTGCATTTCATTGCATTACATTACAATTCTTTACACTCCATGCCATTCCATTCCTTTCCATTCCATATCTCTCCATTTCATTGCATTCCTCTCATTCCATTCCAATCAACATCTTTCCATTCCATTTCATTCCATTCCAACATGTCCATTTCATTTCATTTTTTCCATCCTGTTCCTCTCCATTCCATTCCATTCCATTCCGTTCCACTATACTACATTCCATTCCTCTCCATTCCATTCCCTTTCGGATTCACTCTCCTCTATTCCATTAGACTCCATTCCATTCCACTGCATTCCAATCCACTCCATTCCCCTCCATTCCATTGCACTTCATTCCAGTCCTCTCA
>NW_007025102.1:0-680 GCF_000164805.1 Carlito syrichta
GAGAGACCCAAATTAAAACACAGTCCCATTGAAAATATCCAAATAATAAATGAAATACTTTGGAGTCTTCCTAACCTGAGAAGTGAAAACCTTTACTATGAGAACTACAAAATGCTACACAAAGAAATCGAAGAAGACACAAAAATATTCCATGCTCATGGGTAATAAGAATCAACATTGTGAAAATGAACATCCTACCAAAGGGAACCTACAGATTCAATGAAATACCCATAAAGTTACCAACATCATTCTTCCCAGGCCTGGAAATTCATATGGGAACATAAATGACCACGATAGCCAAAAAGATCCTTAGCAATAGAAACAACTGGGGAGGTATCACACTTCCAGACTTCAAACTTTACTATAAGACTACAGTAATCAAAACAACCTGGTATTGCTACAAGAACAGGCACATAGACCAATGGAACAGGACAGAGATTCTGGAAGTAAAGCCTCAATTTCTCAACCAACTCATCTTTGACAAAGGCTCCAACAACAACCACTAGGGAGAGGAGAACCTATTCAGTAAATGGTGCTGGGAAAACTGGCTGACCACATGCAAAAGATCGAAACAAGACCCTTACCTATCACCATACACAAAAATTAACTGTAAATGGATCAAAGACCTAAACATAAAACCTCAAACTATAAGAATCTTAGAAAACACAGGAGACACCCTT
>NW_007025103.1:0-1107 GCF_000164805.1 Carlito syrichta
TTCGCTTGATATCCAAACTATTGAAATTCTCGGTCACCAGGAAATGTCTCAGCATCCTGCAGAGTGAAGCAGGAAGCTGGGTAATGGGAGTCGTCATATACAGGAAACTACACGTCATATTGCTAAGGAAGTATAAGGAATCTTGGTTACATGAGTCCTCAATCCCAAAAACTACAGACCGTCTTCCTAAGAGGTAACCACGAATCAGGTTATTGAAGTCAGAATCTTGGTAATGCGAGTCATCACATACAGGAAACTTCACTGCATATTGCTAAGTAACAATAAGGAATCTGCGTTACTCGTGTCCTCAATCCCAAAGAAACTTCATGTCATCTTGCTATGGGCTAAAAACGAACCAGGGTGTTTTCAAGTGAGAATCTGGGGAAATGGAGTCCTTATATACAGGCAACTACATGACCTTTTGCTAAGAACCTATAAGGAATCTGGTTTACATGAGTCCTCAATCGCAAAAATCTACAGGACATCTTGGAAAGGGCTAAAAATGAATCAGAGTTTCGAAGCACGATCTATGTAATGAGAGTCCTAAAATACAGGAAAAAACACGGCCCTTTTCAAGTAAGAAAAAGAATCGGGGTTATAGCAATCCTCAGTCCTAAAAATCAACAGACTATCTGTTGTGGGGTAAACAAGAATCAGGGTTTAGAAGCTGCAACATTGGTAATAGCAGTCCTCATATACAGAATCTACACGATCTCTTGCTAAGGAGAAATTAGAAACCCGTTTTACACAGTTTCGCCATTACAATATCTACATGAAATATTGCTAAAGGCTAAACAAGAATCACGATTTCCAAACAGTATTCTTGGGAAAAGGAGTCCTCATATACAGGACACTACACAGCCCCTCACTAAGCCAGAATAAGGAATCTGTGATACACTAGTCCGCTACCCGAAAAATTCTCAGGATGTCTTGATACCAGATAAAAGAGAATCAGGGCTTCAAACTCGTCTCATGTTTCGGAGATATTTGACTGGTGGATATTATGAATTAGTCATTTCAGGACTCCAGCAACATTCTTGTCCTCTTGAGAGTTGTAAACGAGTATCTGGCAGTACAAGTCTCTTCGGTTGCTCGCGACAACTAAGG
>NW_007025104.1:0-4793 GCF_000164805.1 Carlito syrichta
TGGCTGTGCTATTGTCCACAAGCCGATTACATATTTATTGGGTTATAGCATGCTCTTAACGTAAGTCTATGGTATACTCTATTACGGTCCTCTCACCTTCCGAGTAGCTGGAACTACAGATGCACCCCACCACACCTGGCTAGTTTTTCTTTTTTTTTTAATTGTAGAGATGAGGTCTCACCAAGTTGCCCAGGCTGGTCTCAAGCTCCTGGGCTCAAGCAATCCTCTTGCCTCGGCCTCCCTAAATGCTGGGATTACAGGCCCCCTAGGTTGTCACCAGTTCTCAGCAGTAGGACTCTACACAGCTGTGCACCTCTGTTTACAGAGGAAGAAACTGAGACTCCAAGCTTGAGTAACTAAGTGCCAAGTTATCCCTAGGACGGGCCGAGCCACAGTTAGATCCAGGGAGTTAGCTCCAGGACATACAACTACAGCTCCTGCACTGCCTGTTATTTTGTCTTTCCTCGCCTCTGCTCCTCCAGCCTTAGAAAGTGGGCCTGGGCTGGGCTCGGTGGCTCAGCCTGTAATCCCGCACTTTGGGAGGCCAAGGTGAGTGGATTGCCTGAGCCCGCAGGTTCGAGACTCGCCTGGGCAACATGGCGAAACCTCATCTCTACAATAAATCAAAAATCAGCCGGGTGTGGTAGTGCAAGCCTGTAATTCCGGCTACTCGGAAGGCTGAGGCGGAAGGATCGCCGGAGCCCAGCAGGTCGAGGCTGCGGTGGCCGGGAGCGGCCCCTGCACTCCAGTCTGGGCGACAGAGTGAGACTCCGACTCAAAAAAAAAGAAAGTGCAACTGTCCTCACAGTGGCTGTGTTTGTGTGCTCGGACCACCACAAGGAAACCACACAGACTGGGGCCTTAAACTGCAGAAATCTATTCTCTTGCAGTCCTGAAGGCTGAGAATCCGAGACAAAGCTGTTGGCAGAGCTGGTCTCCTCTGAAGCCTCCCTCCTTGACTTCGAGGTCACTTTCTCCCTGTGTCCTCAAAGGGTCAACCCTCTGTGTGTGTGTCCCAGCCTGCTCTTCTGAGAGGGACATCTGTCATGTTTGATCCAGGTCTAACCCCTGTGTCCTCCTTCTACCTTTCCCAACCCTTTAAAGGCCCTGTCTCCAAATATACCCTCATTCGGAGGTACTGGGGGTTGGGACCTTCCCCCATGACAGTGCCTGTGGCCACCTGCGCCCTATAGCACTGAGAAAGCAGCTTGGCCATGAAGGACAGGTGCTGGGGATAGGCAGGTGAGGCATGCCTCTCTCCCACGCAGGTCCGGAATCAGTGTCACCAGGCTGAAGCCACAGGGTGGGCAGGGCAGGTCCCCGTGGGGGCTCTCGGGAGAGTCATGCCCTGCCTTGTCCGGCGTGTGTTGGTGGGCCCGAGGCCCGGCTGCGTCTGCCCTCCAGACGCTGCCTCCGCCCCCGCCTTGTTCTCCAGCCGGGTCTCCCTGTGCCCTCTTGTGAGGACCTTGCCCAGGGCCCACCCGACAATCTAGGCTAATCTCCCCACTCCAGATCCTTAATCGAATCCTCCCGCAAAGTTTTCCCTTCTGCGCAGCGGGAGACATCTAAAGCCTCCAGGGATCAGGCCTTGGACATCCCAGAAGGGGCCGTGATTCAGCCTCCACAGTTGCCCTGGGCCTCGGCCCTCTGCCCCCTGCCCCGCTCTGCTCCTGAGGGCATCTCAGGGCTATGCCCACCGTCGCCGATGTCCCCCTACCTGCTCCCGCCCACGCAGGAATTCCTTCTCGCTCACTGTCAGTGGCCATCTTACTGGGATGGGCCTCCTGGTCCTGCAAGCCTGCGGGTCTTCCCCACATCAGAGGCACCGGGGCCACGCCCCCCATAACCTGGGTCCCCCGTGGCCAGGACCCTCTCCCTGGGCCCACCCTCCATTCAGGACAGCCCTTCGAGCGCCATCCCATGGCGGAAGGCAGACGGGCCAGGAGGGGAAGACACGGTCCAAACTCAGCCTTTTGTCAGACGCCAGCCTTCCCATGGGGATGGGGCCGTGTGGCCCAGCCACCTCTGAGAGGTCTCACGTCTCAACACTTTCACAGTCCCATGTCTCAGCCTGAGTTCTGAGCGGACAAACACCCACACCATAGCACCCCAGCCAGCCAGCTGGGACCCGGCCCAGGAGAGAGAGGAGGGCAGCTCCAGAAAGGTCTGGAGCAGGAAACACTATGGTTGGGGGCATCGGTCCCACACGCTCGGGGTGCTGGGCATCGTGGCCCAGGTGGGGGGCAGTGGGATCAGCATCTGGGGGTCCAGAAGCTGGGCCTGGGAGTCGCGGGGCTGGGCTGCAGGAGGGTGGGGGGCCCGGACCTTGCCCAAAAATGCCCCCAAAATGCCCCAGCCGGGGCCCCAGGCCCGAGCTTTCAAGCAGGGCTTTGCCTTAAGACAGAGCCGGTCAGGGCTGCTGTGGCCACAAGGCCGTCCTAGGCGGGCAGTTGCCCTCCTGCTGCTGCACATTATTAAATTATTCCTGGGGAATTAGGGGAGAGGCATGAATAATGCAACTCAAGGGATAAAATCTAATCTAATCAAGTCTGTCTGCCTGCTTGAACTTTGACACGGCGACTGGAGCCCAGGATGAGAATTTGGGTCCAGGATTTGTACTCAGATGCTTCTAGGACACTCTCATGGAAGCGGCAGCTTGGGACGCCGCTGCCCGCCACCCCCCCAATCCCAATGCCTCGCAGTCGCGTGGCTGAGCGCCCAGCCCTGTTCAGCATGCAACCTTGGGAAGGTGCTTGACCGTGCCAGGCCTCTGTTTCTTGCCTGTAAAATGCGAATAGAAATACGAGCTGCCGGGCAACCCCCTCAGGTCCCCTCCTGCTCTGGGAGCTTTTCTGTCCTCTCAACAAATCCTGAAATACGATCTGCCTCATGAGACTGTTCTGAGCATCCAGTGAAATGACACACAAAAAGCGTTTCATGCCGGCACAGGGCAGGGGCGCACGCAGGTGGGCGCTGCCTCACCCGTCTCTAATCAGAACCCCCGGGCAGGTGAAGACGCGCCTTTCGAGTCAGTGCAACACTCAGTCTCACTGCAGGGAATGTGTCCATATGCGCAACAGCTCACATCACAGCCGACGCACGTCTTCCTTGTGACAGAGCCTTTCAAGTTCAAGGGAAAGGAGGTGGCTCTTTCTCTACAAATATCCGCACGGCTCCACGGTTTAGAAAAGGGGGGCGATGGGGAAACGGTATCTTCAGCAGGGTAAACTCAGTGGCCATGGCAGACGGTACACTGCCTGGTGTCAGCAGGGGCTTGTGAGCAGCCAGCCACCCTCCCCAACTCACCGCCCCAGACCTCCCAGCAACCCGTGCCCTGTAGCCTGGGTTGTCCTTGGGGGCCCCGCGTGACAGCCGCCACCCACACACATGGTCATTCCCCTGCAGGTGCATGGGCCCAACCACCGCCCCACAGGCCCCCCAGTTCCCTGCCAGGAGCACGGAGCCTTCCAGGGCAATGGTGCCGCCACTGTGCCCAAGTCCTGATCAGAGAAGTGTTGCCCAGCACCTGTCTGGGGCTCCAGACAGCACCCCTGTCTCCCCTGAGGCCAGACCCCAAGGTGAGCCTGCAGAAAGGATGGCCTGGGCCTGCTGGAGTCTGGACAGCATGGCCTCTGGGCACTCCTCCATCTGCCCATGGCCTCCACAACCTCATGAAAGAAGAGGAGTGTGGTGACACCACTCCAGGACTCACTTCCAGCGACTGTCACGACTGAACGCTGTCCCCCAGAAACTCCCACGTGGACATTCAACCTAGCAACTCAGAGTGTTTACGTGTTGGAGACGGGATCTTTAAGGGGGAGTTAAGGTGAAATGGGTTCACTAGTGTGGGCCTTAATTCAGCAGGACCGGTGTCCTCCTGAGCAGAGGGTCTGAGGACACAGGCAGGCACAGAGGGACAGCGACTTGATGACGCAGGGAGACATGTGGACAAGCCAAGGAGCATGGCTTCGGGAGGCAGCTTGGTCTTGAACTTCCAGGCTCCAGGACTGCGAGGGAGTAAGACCCGTCACGTAGGAGTTTGCCGCACAGTCCCAGCAGCTAACAAAGGAGCTCGAAGCCATCCTTGGTGGCTCCTCCCACAAATGCTCACCAGACCCTCGCCGTCTGAAGCTGTCCTCCAAGCATGAGGTTGTAACGGCCACAGGCTGGCCTCTCAGGACTCTGGGCCGGGGCACCTACGACATCCAACCCATCCCACGCGCAGGCTGAAGGGCAGAAGCATGTCCACAGGCTGGGAACCAGCAGCATGGGTACGCAAGCGACAGCCAGGGTCAGAGCATCGGGCAGGAGGGGCCACTTGGCATCTGAGACTTCCCTGGTTCTGCTGAGACGCGGGAGACCCTGGCAGGGGTGAGGGTTCTGGCACAATCCGCTCGGGGCCAGGAGGTGCAGACAGAGATGTCCGGTGGGGGAGGTTATAGCGAGGCAAGAACGTGCCCCGAGCCTGGGAGCCTGGCAGAGCCGAGCCAGACGGGGCGAGCCAAGGCAGAGGATGACGGGGATCCAGAAAGCGGTCTGCCCCGGGAGAAGGGCCCGAAGGTGGACATGGGGCAGGCCAGGGCCACCTAGCCAGAAGCCGGGCTCACAGCCAGTCCCCACATCAGATGCCCAGGGGCCCAGCAGGACATCGGGGAGGGCGGCAGGACGGCGGCCCTCCGAGGGGCTGCTCTCCCCAGCCCCCCCAGGAGGCTGCAGGACGCCAAGCCAGGGCGGCCCCACCAGAGAGACACGGGACACCCAGGCTGGCGAGAAGCTGGCGACGCATCCGCGGG
>NW_007025104.1:5107-28060 GCF_000164805.1 Carlito syrichta
CCCGCCCACCCTGCAGGGCTCAGCTCCACAAAGGGCAGCCATTCTGCTTTCTGACATTTTCCAGATAAGTGGATGTTTTCACTCTGGAATTTAGGCGCGACCTTTATCCGCTGTCTGGGAGGAAGCTCCTGTCACCGGCACGAAGCCTCCTCGTCTCCCAGGCCTCCACTCCACGGCCCGGCGTGTCTCGAGCCGACACGCCGGGCCGGCTGGTCCCGGGGCCGTGGGGAGACAGGGCTGTGGTCACTCGCGCAGAGGGCTGAGGCGCAATGGGAGGGAGGAGGCCGCAGGCCTGGAAGCCGGCCTGCCGAGGGGGAGGCCCGCCTGGGACCCGCCCGGGACCCACCAGGGCCCCCCTTCGCCGCCAGCCTGGCCCGAAGCATGCAGTCGCCAGACAGACGACCAGAATTGGGTGACACAGCAACGGGCCAGCAGGAAAGGGAGGACTCGCGGCTGGGTCAGCAGCCCACAGCCTGCTCAGGCTGCACTGGGGAAGGGCCATGGGTGTGGGGAGGCTGAAGGGTGCTCAGGCCTTCCTGGGTGCCGAGTGGATGCCCGTGGGTTGCCGCAGATAAGGCCGCCCCAGGTGGTGAATGGAAAAGTGGATAGGGCAGATATCGCCTGTGGGGTCCCTGGCTGTGTCTACTGTTAAGTCACCCCAAATTGACACGTCGGCACCACTCTGACCACCTGACCTCACGGATCCCACGGAAGAAAGACCACATGGCTGGCAGGGAGCCACCTGTCTCCTAGGCCACGCTCTACAACAAGACTCAGTCACGGGGTCCTCAGCATGACCATCAGCCTGACCCAGAGCTCCCGGGGCATGTGGTCAACTTCACACATGGGCACAGCTCAGGCAGTGGCCCATGGAGAGAAACAGGGATCACCAGGGTCTGGGGAGCCCCAGCTGGGCACCTCTGCCGGCCCTGGGTGGCCCCGGGCACCGGAGGGAGACTCAGAAAATCCTGAAGAAGACACTTCAAACAGTGGAGGACCTGGGGGACCCAGACTGGGCTCCACCCCTCAGGTCTAAGGTGATATTGGGTTGGGCACAGTGGCTCACACCTGCAATCCAGCACTTTGGGGGACCGACGTGGGAGGATTGCTTGAGCCCAGGAGTTTGAGACCAACCTGGGCAACATTGCAAGACCTCATCTCTACAAAACAAAAACATTTTTTAATTAGCCAGGCGTGGTGGTGTGGACCTGTAGCCCCAGCTTCTCAGGAGGCTGAGGTGGGAGGACTGCCTAAGCCCAGGAGGCCAAGACTACGGTGAGCCACGATCACGCCACTGCACTGCAGCCTGACTCAAAAAGGTATAATAAAATAAAGTAATACTGACAACCGAGACCCCAGGCAGCTCAAAGTGCCAGCCCGTGCCCATCTGCCCCCCCAGGCCCCAGCAGCCCACGCCACCCAGGGTGGGATCCAGCCCCCCGCCAGCCTGCAGCCTGCAGACGCCTTCTCCCTGAGACTGTTTTCTGCTCAGATCTGCAGCCCAGACAGTGCTCATCTCTCAGTGTCAATAAACCTGGCGTCTCCAGGGCAATGACTTTTACTTGGTAAATACGAAACAGCCAGAGACGGCGGCACGCCAGTCCCAGAGCACCGCGGCCTGTGCCCCACCACCTATCGATCGTCTCCCTCCAGGGCTGCGGAGCTGCAGGGACAGCAGACACGACCCCGCCTCGGAACAGGCTGTCTCTCTGGAGACCGTCTCACACACCAGAGAGCCGGGCCTCTCAGGGATCAGGGAGGCCACGGCAGCTGGTGCAAAAGCCCACCCAGAATGGGAGCGGAGCTGTGCCAGCCTGTCGGCAGCTGGGGGAGCCAGGGGCCCTGGAGGACGAAGAGGGAGGCGACAGATCCCAGATGGTGGTCCAGCGGGGGAGCAGTGACGGACAAGAGGCTGCAGGCCTCGTCTGTGGGTGCACGCAAGAAGTTGTGCTGTTCCCCACCCAGCCTCCCTGCTTCCACCATTCCATCTGCTCAGCTGTAAGCTCGGGGGGGACTGAGCGAGCCTGCCTCCCCGGCCCCACGGTTGGGCTTGTGTCTGGCTTGGCCACTCCCTCCCACCCCCATTCACCACCACGAGGGGCCCAGGCCCCCAGCTCAGCCAACTCTTGGGCATCCCAGCTGTGGCAAAATACCGAGATGTCTCCTTGTTGTCTGCAGGCTCTGGGGTTGGAGGTATTTCTGGACCCGTTGGCAGAATGGGAGTCATGGCAGGTGCACATTGTTCCCTTTGAAGCACGCTACGTCAAGCCCTGCCGCAGAGTGAGAATTCAATCTCCCGTTAGTGGGTCCATATGAGAAATCAACTCTGCTCCTAGCCACGGGACTCTGGCATTCTTCCTGATGACCGCACTGCTCCTCTAGCTGAGGGCGCAGATACCCCCCGTGCTACCTCACAATGACTTCCTTCACAAGACTGTCCGTGGAAGGTGCCAGGGCATAGCCAACTCCGCCACCCCTGCATTTCTGGTCACCCCGCCACCTTTGTCTCCACATGATCCATGAGACAAGACTTGGCTCCTCTCAGAGCCAATATCCAAATATCTCGTGGATGGATAAACTGATGGATGGGTGAATGGAATAAAAAGGTGACTTGATGAATGTGTGGGTGAGTGAGTGGTGCATGGTGAACATTTGGCTGGCTGGGGTAAATGGATGACGTCTGGATGGACAGGTGGGCGAGTGGACAGGCGAAGGGACGGGTGGATAGACGGACAGATAGTCAACGGAAGACGGATGGATGGACGGGTGATGGATGGTGGGCGAAGGGACAGATGGACGGATGACGGGCGGGTGATGAGTGGATGGAAGGAGGGGTGGGTGGGTGGGTGGATGAGTGGATGATGGACGGACGGGGGCTTGGCGAGTGGAGGATGATGGACGGACAATCAACAGAAGGTGGATGGATGGTGAGTAGTGAATGGGCGGGTGGACAGGTAGATGGATGGATAGGTAAGTGGACAGAGTAGGGGGACAAATGGACAGACGGGTGAACAAAGGAAAGAATTGAAAAATGGGGGCGTGGATGGACCGATGGGTAGATGGATGACATGAACGGGTGGATAAATAGGCTTCTCTTGGGAGAAAATAAGCTTTCTGAAGGCAGGACTGTGCATTTCACTTCCTTGTTTTTACCTACAGTGAATTCCACATACCAGACTTCGTAAAATATTTCTGAACTGGAACAGACTCTATCAGACAGCACTGATGGGGTCATTGCCTTCAGATCCCACACATACCATGGAACATTCTTAGGAAAATCTGGCAAAATCAGTGGGAGGGATTTTATAATAGCCACGCTCTCTCCAAAAAAAACTTACACTTAGAAGTTGTTTTCTGAAAACTGCTGTTGTTTGTACCCTTTAAAATGTACTTTGAAATGTAACTGATTAAAATACATATGTATACAGACATATATAACATATTTTCTTTGAGGAATATGAAAGTTGTTTAAGCAAGAGAGAAATCCTTTTCCTTTTCTATCTAGTGTGAGCCTATTCTCTTGACTCCTATGCTGAATAATAGCATCATAATTTAAGAAAGAAACTTTCATAAATATTTCTGTTCATTTTTCCAGAAAATAAAGAAACCACCTTTTCTGTAACTAGCCAATAAAATTCACACAGTAGAAAGGTTTTTAGGGTCTCAACAGCTCTCAGAAAGAATGTGACCATGCTGGGAACATTCCTGCTGACACTCAGGAATGTGGAGACCAAGCTGAGCATAGTGGCTCATACCTGTAATCACAGCACTTTGGGAGGCCAAGGCAGGAGAATTGCTTGAGCCCAGGAGTTTGAGACCAGCCTGGATAACATAGTGAGAACTCGTGTCTGCAAAGATTATCTGAGCATGGTGGCTCATACCTGTAGTCCCAGCTACTCAAAAAGCTGAGACAGGAGGATCGCCTGAGCCTGGGATGTTGTGGCTGTGGTGAGCCATGATCGTGCCACTGCGCTCCAGTCTGGGTGACAGAGTGAGACCACAACTCAAAATAAAAAAAAAAGAAGAAGAAGAGAAAGAACACGGAGACCAGAGAAAGTGGAGTGACCAGCCCGGAGTCTCAACGGGCCTTGATGGCCTACATCAGGAACACAGGCTGCAGTGCCAACCCAGAGTGCTCCCCGTGTCAGCACACCTGTGTACTCTGCCTCCTACGGTGAGGCGGCTACGGCCCACCACTACCCTTCTCAGGGAAGCAGTCCCTGTGCCTCCCTCTCCAGCCCTCTTCATGCAGTGAGGTGTCCACCCTGGGTGCCTGGACCCCATGGGTCCTTCCCCCCAGAAGCCCAAGTGCACTTGCAGGACCGAGTGCCAGCCTGAAGATCTGTCCTGAGGGTGGACCACACAGCCGGGAGCCTGAGGGGTGGCCCAGAAACAGCTATTTGCAAAGGTGCCTGGAGCCTGGGGTGACTAGATAAAGGTGACGCTTGGTCCCTGGCCAAAGGCTTTCTCCCTCCACTGCAGCCCAACGTAGAACTCGGAGGAGTCTAAGAACTTTAAACTCGAATGAGTCCATTTTAATGAACTCTTTCTCAAAGTTGGAGCTAGAATATATTTTATTTACCAGTGTGTTAGCTTGATTTATAACTGCTAAATATATATATTTTTAATGTTATATTGTTAAATCTAATATATATTAATATAATATAATACATTATATATAAGACATAAATATATAACATTCTGCAATATGTATATAACTATATATGAATATTAATTGCATATAATTATATCTTTTTTTTTCAGGTGGGATCTCACTCTATTGTTCAGGCTGGAGTACAGTGGCACGGTCACAGCTCACAAGCCTCCAACTCCCGGGCCCAAGTGATTCTTCTCCATCAGCCTTCCAGTAGCTGGGACTACCAGGAGGAACAGAGTGACACCCACGGCACCCATTCAGGGAGGTACTGGCTCTTAGGGGCGTGCAGGTGCCAGCCCACGCCTCATCCCTTCACCCTGCCAGCCCTGCTGGCCACCATGTGAAATCTGAAAGCCTAGGGTCAGCTTGTGAGCTCTGCTCCACTAAACACCATTCATCTTTCTTGCCCTCTGAATGGTTCTCCTTTTTTTAACATTAGAAAATATATTTTATTTAAAAAGTACATTAGAGTGAGTGAGAGAGAGAGAAAGAGGAGATTCACCTTCCTGAGGTAGGGGAGGAGGCCAAAGCCAGGAAACATAGCGACGGCCATAGCTCAAAGAGCACAAGACCACGCCAGAGTCTAGTAATGGCCTTGAGTGGCTCTTCTGCCTGGTGGGATGCACATGCATGGGTCCTTTGGGACTGGGACTTGGTTTAACCCAGCTACAAACTAACCCACTGACTTGCTACAGTTGCATGGGTGCTGGCAGAAGACAGGAGCTCCCTGTGTCAGAAACAAAGGGCTTTATGACTCACAACACACTCGCATCGCAAGCACTGTGAGCATCAGCCTGCCTGCATGGGTTCCCTTTGTCCCCCAAGTCCCATGAGGGGGTGCAGAGAGCTCAGATGGATGGTGCCTGACCCTGAGCTTGGGGACGCATCTCTGTCGCTGCAGCCAGCGAGCCTGCCCTTTGTCCCCGAGGGAGACAGTACCTTCTCCCTCAAGGCTGCTCGTGATAAATATCAATCTGAGAAATAGCTCTGGTGAAAGAGTGTCAGGATTCTGTGTTCTTGGCACAGACAGCAGGACCTGGAGGCATGTGAGAGACCCACACAAGATGACTGTCTCTCCCAGCAGATGCGTGGCACACTGGCCACTTGGAAAATATAGGCCCGCAGAATTACATAGATCCTCCAAATGTTGGCACATTTCTTCGAACAATATCAGAAACTCGTGCTCATTCATGTCATCATTGATGTCATCAGAAATGTCTTTAAGTCTTGAGAAGCTATCAAGTTCATAGTGGCTGGTACATTTTTTCAAAATCCGAGTTTTCACCTGAAGGCTCAAATTTTACCTTTGGGACCCACGATCCATTGTTTTCCTTGAGGAGATAGGCTCCCTTTGCTTGCTTTCAACGGAGGGTCCCCCAAATACCCGAGCCTGAAGAACTAGTGTGGCTGCCGGTTGATCTTTCGGGTAAATGTCCTAGTTCGTTGACACAGTGGCCAGTTCAGCTCTCAGCTCAATCTCACAGGAGCTTTTCTTTGAGACAATCTTATGTCAGAATGTAGCAGAAATGCTTTCTGTCGACTTCCCGCTTCGTGATACAAAACACTAAGAAAATATGTACTCAGGGGTCAAGATTTAACAAAATGAATAGTTTGCACTACTTAATCAAGGACACTCCTAAATAAAAGTGACTTTTCTTTTCTTTTTTTTTTTTTTTTGAGTTGGAGTCTCACTCCATCGCTCAGGCTGGAGTGCAGTGGCACACTCATGGCCACCTCAGTGTCACCCTGCTGGGCTCTGGCGATCCTTCCACCTTAGCCTTCTGAGTAGCCGGAACTACAGGCATGCACTACCACATCTGGATAATTTTTTTATTTATTGTAGAGACGAGGTCTTGCCATGTTGCTCAGGCTGGTCTCAAACCCATGGACTCAGGCAATCCATTCACCTCCGCCTCTCAAAGTGCTGGGATTTCAGACTGAGGCACTGAACCCGGCCAAAAGCGACTTTTCTTGAAACTAAGAGTGTACAGCAACAAAGAACACACGACCCTAGCACACACAGGATCACTGCCTTGATTAGGGTTAGGTTTGCCCATCACTGTTTCATACCATCAGGGCAAATGTCAACACAATGAAAAAGGCAAATAAGCCAGGCACAGTGGCTCATGCCTGTAACCCCAGCACTTTGGGAGGCTGAGGCGAGAGGATTGCCTGAGCCCACGGGTTTGAGATCAGCCCAGGCAACGTGGCGAGACCTCATCTCTACAATAAATCCAAAAAATTAGCCGGGCGTGATGGCATGTGCCTCTGGTTCCAGCTACTTGGAAGGCTGAGGTGGTAGGATTGCCTGAGCCCAGAAGGCCAAGGCTGCAGTGGCCATGAGCACACCATGCACTCCAGTCTGAGTGACAGAATGACACTCCGACTCAAGAAAAGAAGGAAAAAGGAAAGGCAAATAATGTCTTGCTATTAATATGAAAATAGTTTTATTTCCCAGACCCCTAGAGTCCTGCAGACCACACCAGAAGTACTGTTGGTTTCCACATGAGATACTTGGGCCTTTGTTTGTGCCCTGGCCCCAGGCCCTGTGACTGTTAGGGGAAGACCCTCCAGGGATACAAAGACCCAGAGAAGGAAACATGGTCTTTGCCTTCAAGGAATTCCGTCTGCTGTGGTGTCCAAGACCCTAGATGCCCTCAGGGACCACGAGGCAGAGAAACGGAGGCACAGCTGGGTGGAGCCGAGGGGAAGGAACTGGTGCAGACCCCTGGCCAGTGCTGGTCCCGCCAGCCAGCTGCAGCCACGTGGACATCCAGACCCTGTGGGGCACATCTCCTCGTTCTTAGAAAACAGCTAGAAGTTCAGATTTTCCTAAGATTTTGAAAGTTGGCGAGAAATTCTCTTCAAACCAACCAACCTGTGAGCTAAACAAAATATCCACAGGCTGGGCTCCGGCGGTGGGGGCCGGTTTGCAGCCTCTGGTCTAGAGGGAAAGCCAGACAATCAAAGGGTCACAGTAGAAGCTCTTCAATGGGACCCACAGAGTATCCTGAGGGCAGAACAGAAGAAGGGCCGAGTGCTGGCACCTTCCCTTTCCTGAGGACTCGCTGGGTGCCAGGGATCTCACACCACCGCTTTGTGGAATCTGCCTGGCAAGCTACAAGGTAGGAACCGTTCATGTCCCCATTTCCTGGATGAGAAAACGGAGGCATAAATGACCAGCCCAGGCCCCACAACTGCTCCCTACTGCTGCCCTCTCACCTCTTCTCCTGCCCCTCTGGGACTCTTGCCATACCTTGAGCAAGCACATCTCTGCCTCTGGGTCTCTGCCATGCTTTTTCCTCCCATCTGGAATGTTCTTCCCCCAGAGGGCCTCCTTCCCTACTGCATTCAGGCATCCATTTATTTATTTATTTATTTGAGTTGGAGTCTCACTCTGTCACCCAGACTGGAATGCAGTAGCCGCTCCCAGTCACCGCAGCCTTGACCTGCTGGGCTCTGGCGATCCTTCCGCCTCAGCCTTCCGAGTAGCTGGAACTACAGGTGCGCGCTACCATGCCCGGCTAATTTTTTGATTTATTGTAGAGATGAGGTCTCGCCAAGTTGCCCAGATGGGTCTCGAACCCGCAGGCTCAGCCAATTCACTCACCTCGGCCTCCCAAAGTGTGGGATTACAGCCTGAGCCACTGAGCCCAGCTTCAGGCATCCATTTAAAAGACACCTTCTGGCCAGGTGCAGTGGCTCATCCCTGTAATCCTTGCAATTTGGGAAGCCTAGAAGGGAGGATTGCTTGAGCCAAGGAGTTGGAGACCAGCCTGGGTAACACAGCAAGACCTTGTCTCTACAAAAATGAGCCAGGACATGCCTATAGTCCCAGCTACTTGGGAGGTTGAGGTGGAAGGATTGTCTGAACCCAGGAAGTGGAGGCTGTGGTGAGCCGTGATCATGCCACTGCTTTCCAGTCTGGGCGACAGAATGAGACTCTAAGTCAAAAATAATACAAATAAATAAAATAAAGCCCACCTTGCCCGAGAGCCCTGCCCTGACTACCCATCCTATGAAAACCACGCCCCACATGCTTGTGTACCCACCTGCCTGGCTTTCTTCTTGGCACGCATGACTTCTTGAAATCAGGTGCCGTGTGTTCCTGCTGGCTTACCATCTGTTGTACCCCAACGCATCACCATAGAGTGCAGCCCTTCGCAGGAGCTGGCCAGCACCTGGGACAGCGCCTGGTACCTGGGAAGAGCTCTGTAACTGGATGCCAAACAGAGCAGCGGAGAGTTGCTGCCACTAGGCTTGAGAGGCGGAAACACATGATGTCATGACTTTTAAGGTCTTTGCAACCTACCTCAAGAGAGTCTGAGGGCCAGGCACAGAGCTCACACCAGTCATCCCAGCATGTTGGGAGGCCGAAGGGAGAGGGCTGCTTGAGCCCAGGGGTTCAAGACCAGCCTGGGCAACTTGGCGAGACCTTGTCTCCACAATAAATCAAAAAATTAGCTGGGCGTGGTGATGCATGCCTGTAGCCCTAGCTACTTGAGAGGCTAAGGCAGGAGGATCACCTGAGCCCAGGAGGTCGAGGCTACAGTAGCCACGATTATGCCACTACACTCCAGCCTGGGTGACGGAGTGAAACCCCAACAACAACAAAAATAAATAAATAGACCAATTACTCAGTTTGTTAAATGGCCAAAAGCTTTGAAGGAGCCTTCACAAAAGAAGACTGGCCAACACATACGTGAAAAGGTGCTCAGCCTCACTACTCCCCAGGGAGATGAAAATTAAAGATGCACTGAGACACCACAGCCCTCCCACCAAAGAGCTACAAGACGGGCTGCCCCACCTGCCCATGTACACTCAGAGCAGAGCCTCAGCACTGCTGGCAGCCTGTTCATCGGAGCCACCACTGTGCAGACCTGTCCGCAAACAACTCCTCTTCCCTGGCATGTGCTGATCCTGGGTCCACGTGTTTCGCCCTTGTTCTAATCTCAAGAGGATGGGTGCATATATACGCTAAAAGACACATGTTCATAACAACTTTACTCTTTTTTTTTTTTTGAGTTGGAGTCTCACTCTGTCGCCCAGACTGGAGTGCAGTGGCCACTCCCAGCCACCGCAGCCTCGACCTACTGGGCTCCGGCGATCCTTCCGCCTCAGCCTTCCGAGTAGATGGAATTACAGGCATGCGCTACCACGCCCGGCTGATTTTTTTGATTTATTGTAGAGATGAGGTCTCGCTGCCCAGGCGGGTCTCGAACACGCGGCCTCAGGCAATCTACTCACCTCAGCCTCCCAAAGGCGTGGAATTGCAGGCTGAGCCAGAAAGCCCGGCTACTTTACTCTTGATAGCCAAAAACCCAAGTATCTGTCCATCAATACATGAGCAAATAAGCTACAGAGCACTACAACACACGCACACAACACACACATGCACACATACACACAGCCCACACGTGTGCCTGCAAGCACACACACACACAACACAACACGCTCAACAACATGGACGAGTCTCATTATACTGAGGGAAAGAAGCCAGACCCCAAGAGACCACACTGAACGACTCCATTCCTACAACAGACAAGGACAGGCCCCTCTGTGCTGTGATGGGGACGAGAGCATGGCGGCCTCTCGGGAGAGAGGGGAGTGTCCGCAGGAAGGACGGAGGGGTGGTCTGAAAATGTACCCGAGAGTCGGTCATGCTGGCCCAGAGCACGTCAGTTCCCAGGGGGCTGAGCACCACTGGAACCGGCAGTTGCCACGAACATGTAGGCCCCTGGGAGTTTAGTTCAGACCCAGTCAGGCCTGGCACCATGGTGGAGACCGAGGAGCTCTTACAGGTGGCCCTGGATGCGCTGCCAGGCCTGGAGGAGGAGGCGACGGAGGACAGAGAAGTGAGAACGGTGGCGAGGAAGGCTGGTCCTGAGAGGCCTGGCCACCCCTCCTGTTCTGGCGCCCAGCCGGTGGCTGGCATCCGCTCTCCAGGCCGGGTCGGCACAGGCGGGGTGTGAGGGCTGGCCCCATGGCCTCCGCGGGTGGGCCCCAGACATCTCCTGGACGGTCCGAGGGCCTCACGAGGACGCGAGGCATGAAGGCTCGTCATCGGGTGGAGGCCGCGGGATGAGCCCGAGAAGGCACGCGAGTCTCCTCTGCCCCTGCAGCCCCAGCCTCGGGTCCCCTTGTCTTGACGGTGGCGGGAGGCGCGTGGTCTCGTTTTGAGAAAGGTGAGTCTATCGTCCAGCAGGTTGGTTTGACGCCTCCACTTCGAGCCGAGGGCAGAAGAAAGGTCAGGTCTCAAGGCACGTCTACTCCCTCTTCGTGCTTACTATGTGCTGGACACATAGATTGTTTAATTGGTGCTTTATGAATAGAAACTATCTGGGACATTTCGCACCAGGTCCAGCCAGTAGGAAATCTGGAGTTTGGAACTCTGAAGTTGAGAACTCCTGAGGAAGGCAACTGGGAGCCATTGATGAATGTGCTAACTAGAGAAGGGACGTACTCGGCTCTTAATGAAAAGATCCCATCCATGTCACTGTGCAGAATGGACGTGGGTAGGGGTATGGAGGAGCTGCCACTCGGGGGCCGGGTGGGACTGGTGTCTAGACAAGCGACCGAGGCCCGAGCTGGGCTGTGGTGGCTGAAATCCGGTTCCCACTCAGGGGGGATAAGGGGTATGTGTGAAGGTCCTGTAAAGAGTAGTGGGTGCTGCTCCTGCCTGTTCGTGGCGGAGGCGAGATTCACACCCAACCGTAATACAAAGGGACACAGTAAGTTCCTTAAGAGGGGCGCAAACAGAGTGTCGTGGATGTTTAGAGCAGGTTGGAAGAAGGGGAAAGGGAAAGAAAAAGCATTTGAGGCCTTGAAGAATGGACAGAGTTTAGACACGCGGAGATGGAGGAAGGACATTTTGAGAAAGGCAAGTACGTCGTCCAAATCATCTGGAGCACAAGGTAGCAAAGAAGAGCAAAGGAAGATAAACTAGGCTGGGCACAGCGGCTCATGCCTATAATCCCAGCACTTTGGGAGACTGAGGTAAGTGGATTGCCTGAGCCCACAGGTTCAAGACTGGCCTGGGCAACTGGGTGGGAACACATCTCTACAGTGGGTCAGGGAATTAGCTGGGCTTGGTGGCGCATGCCTGTGGTTCCGGCTACTTGGAGGGCTGAGACGGAGGGGTTGCCTGAGCCCAGCAGGTCGAGGCTGCGGTGGCCATGAGTGTGCCACTGCGCTCCAGCCTGGGCGACCGAGTGAGATTCCAACTCAAAAAAGAAAAAAGAAAAAAGTAGGTAGCACCCTCAAGAGGCCTCCCCTATTAGTCTCTTTCATAGCAGCCAGTTTTTCTTTCTAGCACTTATTTCCATCTGCACTCTGGATACACTGGCTAGCTTCAGGGAATGGATACTTTTTGGCAGAAAGCAAGGAAGACACAGACCCTGGTGTATCCTTTCCGTAGTCTAATACTTCTCATATTCCCTGAAGCACCCAAAGGTTTTTTTGTTTTGTTTTGTTTTTTGAGTTGGAGTCTCGCTCTGTTGCTGGAGTGCAGTGGCATGCTCCCGGTCACTGCAGCCTCGACCTGCTGGGCACGGGCGATCCTTCCACCTCAGCCTCCCAAGTGGCCGCGGCTGCGGGAGAGCGCTACCATGCCCAGATAATTTTTTGGTTTGTTGTACAGACTGGGTCTCACCATGTTGCCCAGGCTGGTCTCGAACCCGCGGGCTCAGGCAATCCTCTCACCTCACCAACAGGCATTTAAAAGGTTCACAAGGAAGGCCTCCTAAACTGTGGTTGTCTGCCGTATAGCCTAGGAGTTCCTAATATGGCCTCCACAGAAAGGCTCCAAGAACTGAGTGAACCCTGAAATCATGTGTAACGTTTTTTTGTGTATTTTGGAGGAGAAGAAGTAATTTGTATGCAAAAAAAATTAAAGAAGCCCTCATCTCGATCAAGCTCCTGTGTTACTGATGGTGAAACTGATGCTTAGGAATGATAGTTAGTGACAGAATTAGGACTGGAACCCAAATCCCCTGACGCCCAGCTCAGGTTGGTGCTCCTTCACTGTGTCTCCCTGGTCCTGTCCAAAACCGCTTAATGGTAGTGCTGAACACCAGCACCAAACTTAACTTTTGTTCAGACCACTCCTCGGAATGCCAGGTCCACACGTCCATCGGCCTGTGTGATCTCTCCATTGGGATGTTTCACAAAATAGCGCCACCATCCATCCACTCAAGCGGGGAGCCTGGAGTCATTCTTGGCCCCTCCCTCTCTCCCCAGCCCTGCCGTCTAGTCCATCACCAGGCCCCGATGGGTCAGCCTTCCGAATAATTCTCAAGCCTGTTCACTTTTTCCATCTCCACCACCACCGCTCTGGCCCAAACCCTGTCCACTTCCAGCTGAGTGTAGAGACTAGGCTGCCAACTTGTCTGTCTGCCTCCAATCTACTCCATTCTAATCTATTGTGCCTCTCCAATCTGTTCCTCTCACAGAAAATGGAATGATCTTCCTCAAAACCCTACTAGGCACTTTCCATAGGACACTCAGAGCCGGGCGCGGTGGTTCAAGCCTGTAATCCCAGCACTTTGGGAGGCTGAGGCGAGAGGATTGCCTGAGTCCAGGGGTTTGAGACTAGCCTGGGTGGCATGGCGAGACCTTGTCTCTACAATAAATCAAAAAAATTGGCCAGGTGTGGTGGGACGCCCCTGTGGTTCCAGCCACTTGGAAGGCTGAGGCGGAAGGATCAGCAGGTCAAGGCTGAGGTGGCCGTGAGTGTGCCAGTGCACGTCCAACCAGGGCAACAGAGTCAGACTCTGACTCAAGAAAAGCACTCAGTATTTCTTATCCCATCATACATGCTTTTCCCTCTGGCCAGGAATGCTCTTCCTACCCTTCTGTCAATCTGGGTTGCTTTTACTTATTCTCTAGCACGCAGTTCAAGTGGCACTCTCAAAGACCTTGCCTATTACTCTCTTTTGTGGCAGCTGGTTGTCCTCCTCCACTCTTTTTTTTTGGAGTTGGAGTCTCACTCTGTCGCCTAGGCTGGAGAGCAGTGGCGCGCTCACGGCCACCACAGCCTCGACCTGCCAGGCTCAGGCGATTCTTCCATCTCAGCCTTCCAAGTGGCTGGAGCTACAGGCACGTGCTACCACACCTGGCTAATTTTTTTTATTTATTGTAGAGACAAGGTCTCACCAAGTTGCCCAGGCTGGTCTCAAACCGGCGGGCTCAGGCAATTCACTTGTCTTGGCCTCCCAAAGTGCTGGGATGACAGGCTGAGCCACCAAGTCCAGCCTTCTTTAAAGGATTGTAAAACACAATTCAGCAACCAAAAAGCAAACAGCTAAAAAAAGAAAGGTGCCCAAGGTCATGCTCCATCAGGCGTGAGGGGACACACATGGAGACATGGCCTTGGCACAAAGTGTTTAGTACTTTCCATTCCCAAGAGGAGGAGGAAGCCTGCATACACAGGGCCATGTGGGGCGGCACCCAGGCAGCTGAGGGCACATGGGTGAGGGGGGAGCCCACGCCAGGGCCCTCGTGGGGGCTTTCTGTGGGGAGGAATGCACAATCCTCAGAAGCAAAGCTGCACAGGCCTGGGGTCAGCCGCGAACAGGGGCGGCAGGCTCTGGGCTGCAGGGTGGCCCCGGCAGCAGGGATTGGCCCTGCTGTGCCTGGGGCAGGGCATGTATTCGTCACCATGTAAGTTGGGTGAGGGGTGGCTGGTCTGCATGTGAAAAGCCTCGCGGGCAAGAGGTCTGTGCCCACCCAGGAAGACGGTCCCCCCGCAGCCCCAAAGCGTCACGCAATGTCATAGTGCCAGAAGGCACAGAAGATAGAAAACCTGATGGACACGACACCCACAGGGTGCTGACAGCCCCCTGTGTACGTACAAAGACTCACAAACCGTGGCTCCGAGCTGTGTCCTGGAGGCACCGTGGCACGTTTCCAAGAACACAAACACAGAATCCCATCTGAAGAAACACTTGGGACTCAGGAGCCCTGTGCTCTCCCCAGCCGCCCCCGCCCTCTCCCTGCCTGGCACCAGCATCCTCCTTTCCTCTGCGGGCTCCAGGCCGGTCCAGCTTTGCAGCCTCAGGCGCTTGACACGCCCGCAACCTGCAGCCTCCACAGTGAAACTGCCGGCTGCAAATCTAAAAGCCCTCCCCAGGCTGGCCGGTCCCCCAGCCTGTAGCAGAGTCAGGTGGGGAACATGCTTTCCTGGGCCACTGCTAGCGTGATGGCCCCAAGTTCCCTTGCCCTCCAGGACGCTTGAGGGTACCATCGCCGCTCCTGGACGATGCCCGTAGCCTGGGGCGGCCTGGGACAGGCATGAGGGACCCGGGGCCCGGGGCCCAGACACTGGACCAGGCAGGGCCCTCTTCCAGCCGGGCTCCCTGGACACGGCCCTCTTCTGGCAATCACAGCACCCCACTGGAGTGCCCATGTCCCCGGGCACCCCCACAAGGCCAGAGCCCCTCTCCTCTGCTCCCATGGCAGTGCTGTGGAGGAAGGCAGCAAGTGGACAGGGGCGGAGGTGGCATGTGGAGTGATTTGAGTGGCACTGAAAGACCACAACGTGCTCTGACACGGCCCAGCCATGTGCTACCCATGGTGGGTCTCCAGAGGACACCTCCTGTGCCATCCATCACAGGACTCAAGTCCCTGCAGCCGGGGTGAGCACCCCCACCGCGTGAGGCTGCTCCGGTTTGGTTTCAGAAGGTTCCGGTGAAATGCCTTCTTCGTGGTGGCCAAGCCCCAGACAGGCCAAGGACAGTTGGGAGAGGCGGGGCCGACCCAGATGTCCACGCAGATGGGCACACAGACGCGACGGCCCGTGGCCTGGGGAGCTCCCCCTGCCCCTGGCCTGCCACAGAGCACGTGGGGCCAGCTGGGGGGCCAGGCCTGCCCAGGCCAGCCATCCCGACCCAGGAGGGAGCGGCCTAATTGGAGCAGCTCCCGGCCCGCCGGGCTCTCCGCCGAGCAGAGCCTGGAGAGGAGGCCGCTCGCCAGATGGGCCCGCTCATTAGGACGAGCTGGTATTTCTTATGCAAATGAGGGCAAATAAATCCACGGGAGACCTGGGACCGGCAGGCGTGCACGGCGGACTTCACGGTGCTGGTGGCGAGGAGGCAGCGGAGGGCGGGCGGCAGGAAGACGCCCTTGCCCCAGTGCCGCCCTCACATGCCGTCAGCCCAGGTGCCCTGGATCTGCCTACCTAGGCTGTCCAAGAGGGAAACGGAGGCCCTGGGGCCCAGCCCTAGGTCTGAGCCTGGCCAGCGGGCGGGTGGGCAGGAAGGCACTGGGCGCTGGGGACCAGGCAAGGCCAGGCCACGCCTGCCCAGTCAGCTTCAGCACAGGAAGAGGCCCTGGCAGATGGGGGACGCTGGCCAGCCACCGCCGGGGGCCTAGGAGCCAGGAAAGGCACGCCACAGCCCAGTCATGGGGCCAGCCCCCCGAGGCAGGGCCTGTCCCTGTCTCCTGGGCTTGTCCAAGATGTAGCGTTCAGGTCCCGTCCGGCTCAGCAACCCCATGACCACAGCCCACACCTGGGGCGGCCGGACCCTACCCACCCTCCCGCAGTCTCCTGCATGTCCTCAGACACCCACCTGCCTCTCCCTCCCCTCCGCCCTTTCTGACGCAGGGGAGGACCTCACCAGAGTTCTGCTTTCCTGTCCTTCCCAGAGCACCCATGCCGGCCCCCTGGGTCCTGCTCTGCTGGCCACCCTGGAAGCCACAGAGTCACAGCGCCTCCTCATGACGCCACTTGGCCCCCTCCGGGCCCTCCTGGTCCCTGGGCCCCACACCACCTGTCCTGCCTCCGTCTCTGGGCCCATGGCACACGGGCGCCCCACCCCAGCCTGCGTCGCAGGCCCACCACGGTTCGGGGGCCTTGCTGTCATCACAGTCTCAAGGCGTGATGCCACGGTCCCATCGGCGCCCTTCTGCCCACGTCACTCCGCTGTAACCCAGACCCCTGAATGTCCATTGATCCGTCCCATCTCGGGTGCCCCCGGACCCTCATTGTCCACCCACTCCTCACAGGCGCTGTCCTCACCCGCTGGGCCTGCATGGCCCACCATGGGCCAGACCTTTGGCCGCCGGCAAGGGGACGCCCACCCAGGCCCAGGTCACTGTGCACGTCCTGGACCTTCGGTGGGCCCTGGAGAGATGGACCAGCCCCACAGGGCCTCCGCCTCTGCTGTCCACATGGCACCTGCGGTCGCCCTGCTCTGCTACCAGGAGCCTTGGCCCTACACCCTCCTCAGCCCTGGACCCTGCAGCCCAGTCACGGGCCAATGGGAGGCACCTCCCAGGCTGGATGCCACAGGTCCTCCCAGCTCCGGCAGCCTGCACCTGCTCTGCCTGTGGCCATCGTCCTCACACAGAAACCTCCTGGCACCACTGTCACCGCACACGTGATGGTCTACTGTCCATCGTCTTCACACACCACCCTCCCCCGTGTTAGCACCGGGAGCTGGGCAGGCACCCACTGCCCTGTCCTCTCCAAGGGCACCTGGCCCAGTCTCGCCCTCCCATGCCCCTCCCTCCTTCTGTCTCGTATCGCGTCATTTGAGGCCAAGATGCTCTTCTCACAGCTCAGCCACCACCGACGAAACCCTGCCCTGGCTGCCCTCCTTTTCCCTTTGCTGCAGACTCCTCCCCTTCAGCCCCTCCGGGTCCCTCCTCTACCTCTCTGCCAAGATGTTCCCTCAAGCTCCCGGCCTCTCGTTCAGTGTCCTGCTCTCAGGACACACTACCCCCTCCAGGCTCGCGGGACTCCCGTCCCAGCCTTCTCCCTCCTCCGGGTGTTCCGCGCAGCCTTGCTTGACCGTCTTCCTCGCCGGCACCTGCCCGTCTGTGTCCTCTCTGCTGACTGCTCTCCTTCCACAGCGCATCCCCTGACTGTCGCCATTGCCTGTCGGCCTTCGGTCCCCAAGCCCAACCTTCAACCAGACCTCTCTCCCAAACCCCAGACCACACTCCGGCTACCTCCACGCCACCCTCCCCTGTCCCGTCCCCAGCTGATGCGAAACGTCCCACGCCGAGTTTCTGCTCTTCCCACCCGGCCCGTCACTCTGCATCGCAGGGGATGGCCACACCTTCCTTCACGCCCAGTAGCCCGTCAGCTTCCTGAGACCCACCTTCCCAACACCCTCCGTTGCCCACCTGTCCGCACGGTGGCCGTCAGCTTCCCAGGTCCCAACTTCTGACACGCGGCCTGCATGCCTGGCCCCTCCCCCACTGCGATGTGGGGCTGGTCCCCCACCCTCACTGGGTGACGACGTTGCCTCCCAGTTGCTGCCCCTTCCAGCCCTGCTAAGTGAGACCCCGTTCCTCCTCTGCTCACAGCCCTGTCATGGCCCCCATGTCTGTCAGGGACACCTCCTGGGTCTCAGGGACCTGCAAGACCCTTGGGACCTAGCCCTCTGCCCGCCGGCTGGCCCTGACCTGCCCCGCCCCGGCCAGCCGCCCTGAGCCATGCGTTCTCAGGCTCAGGGACCGGCTCCAGCCGGTTGCTCCACCTCTTCCCCCCGACACCCACCTGGCCAGCACCTCCCCACCTCCAGGACGGGCCCACGGTATGACTTCCTGGTGACGCCCAACCTGACTGCCCTGTTAAATACCGAAACCTGCCTCCCCGCACCCTGCTTTCTGTGGTCTCTTCCCCTGCAGCAATCATGTCCCTGCACAGGCGGTTACTTGCCGATGAATCAGTCCTAATGTCTCCCCCACAGAAATGGAGCTCTGGGAGGCGGGGGTCATTGTCTGTTTGGAGCCCCGATGTGTCCAGAATGCTTTAAATAATACTTGGAGGCAGGGTGCTGTGGCTCATGCCTGTGATCTCAGCACTTTGAGAGGCTGAGGCAGGAGCATCGCTTGAGACCAACCTGGGCAACACAGCAGGACCGCCTCATCTCTGCAAAAAATTAGAAAGATTAGCCGGATGTACTGGCGCTCAGTTGTAGTCCCAGCTACTCGGGAGGCTGAAGCAAGAGGATCACCTGAGCCTAGGAGGTCGAGGCTGCAGTGAGCCATGAGCGTGCCACTGCACTCCGGCCTGGGCGACAGAGTGAGACCCTGACTCAAAAAAAAGAAAAAGAGGACAAGATGAGACACAGAGAGACACCAGGGAGACATCACATGAAGACAGACGACAGATCGGCCTGGGACATCTACAGGCCGGGAAACTCCCAGCGCTGCCGCCAACCGGAAGCGAAGAGAGGGCAGGGCAGGTTCGCCAGCCAGCGCCCACCCTGCCGCGCCCTGACTTTGGCCTCCAGAACCACGAGAGAATCTGTTCCCACTGTTTCAAGGCATGCAACGACTGGGCGTTCGCCACAGCTGTCCCAGGAAAGTAACACAGATGCCAACCCTGCCCCACAGAAGCGCCAAAGCTGAACACACGCCTAATCGAAGCCCTAACAGGACTTGGGTGGGCTTGAGGTGTGGTTTGGGGCTGTTTTCTGTAGGATAGTATTTTTTCCTCTTGGTGATTCTGCTGTTTTGGAGAAGAAAGAGCTTTTAAACGTCCACCTCGCCAGATGCAAGGACTCACGCCTATAATTCCAGCCCTTTGGAGACCAAAGCTGGAGGATCGCTTGAGCCCAGGTGTTTGAGACCAGCCCGGGGAAACCTAGCGAGACCTTGTCTCCACGAAAAATAGAAAGCTTAGCCGGGCATGGTAACGGGTGCCTGGAGTCCCAGCGACCCGGGAGACTGAGGTGGGAGGATCACCTGAGGCCAGGAGGTTGAGGCTGCCGTGAGATGTGATCGCGCCCCTGCACTCCAGCCTGGGCGGCAGAGTGAGACCCCGACAAAAACAAAAGAAGTCAACCTATCAGCATGAAAATAAAGTTGCATCCAGGAAACTTCCAAAAATAAGAGTCACGGAGCCGTCCCAACCCGCCCTCCCAGACACGGCTGACCCACGGCACCCGCCCCCGCTCAACTGGCTCCTGCTCCGCTGCGGGGCGAGGCTAGCCCTCATCACCCTGCCGGGCGAAGACAGTTGCCTCCCGTCTGCTCCCACCCCGCCAGCCCACCCGGCTACTTTTTCATTCTTCCGTAGAGATGAGGTCTCGCTAGATTGCCCAGGCTGGTCTCAAACTGCTGACCTCAAGCAACCCTCCCGCCTCGGCCTCCCAAAGTGCTGGGGCTACAGACGTGAGCCACCATGCCAAGCCCCATTCCTCTTAAATCACCCTCCCTGTGCAAAGATGCCAGAAAAGTAAAGCCACGGGGATTCCTGAAGTCCAAAGGCTCTTGACTGGAGTAGACCAGAGTGTGAGACACGCATGACCCCCCGTGAGGCGACCCCCAGGCCTGCAGGCAACCCTGATTCACATCCTCGCCCACCTAGGACCACTCGCCACGCGTCTCGCTCACAGCGCCGCCTAGACGAAGGAAATAGACCTTTGCAGATGCAGCCGCTGCACGGTCACCCACACAAGAGGGACACGAAGGCTCCTGGACTCGGGCAGAGCCCAGGTGACCCTCCCTCCCCCTCCCAAACACACCTTTCGGACAGTTCCTCGCTTGGCGCGAACTGTCCTCCCAAGACCTTCTCAGCAAGGCCTGCGTTGCTGAAATGTCACCGCTCTCCTGAAACATGGCTGCGTCTCGCCATGTCCTGCGGTGCCCCAGCATGTGTCCTTTGACTCGGCACCAGGTGTCGGGATTGTTTTCATTTCTCACTTCCCAGCAGAACGCCTTGGCCTTCGCGGCACAGCTGGGACCGAGCTCGGCGTGCTCCTGAGAAACGGGATCATGCCGTGAGGGCCGGGCCTCTCCCTGCTCCCCACAGGCAGGAAGCAGCCCCGTGGGCGGTGGCTCGAGAGGGAACAGCTCATTCTTCAGAAGAGATCGAGCCAGGCATAACCGCAGATATTCCCCCTTGTCACTAAAGGGCTTTGTGCTTTGGCCTGGGTGTTTTGTTTTTTGTTTTGGAGTGGGGTTTGGAGTCAGAGTCTCGCTCTGTCACCGAGGCGCGAGTGCAGTGGCACAATCACAGCTCACCACAGCCTTGACCTCCTGGGCTCAGGCAATCCTCCCACTTCTGCATCCTGAGGAACTGGGACTACAGGCGTACGCCATCATGCCTGGCTTGTCTCAAACTCCTGGGCCCAAGTGATCCTCTCGCCTCCACCTCCCAAAGTGCTGGGATTACAGGTGTGAGCCACCGCACCTGACCTCCTTGGCCTTAAAGCAGGACTGAAGTCCCATCTTGCATTCACTAAATTCGCAAAGGATAAGCAAATTCCAGCAAGGCCCACACGTGCCCACAGGGACCCCTGCCCCAGGAGGGCCAGGAACCAACAAGTCCCCAAGTCATCTCTGACAGTTGCCGCCCAAAGGTCCTGACGAGAACCGGGACGGTGCACAGAGATACTTGGCTGCCACACAGGACAGACCAAAAAGACCAGGACACATCAGCACCACGGAATGGGGTGCGGCCTTCAGCATGACAGAAAGGTGAAACACACCACACACGACACACATTGGGGGCGAAAGGGAGGCGCAGCGTGACCCCAGCTCGTCCTCCTGCCACGGAGGAGCCACTCGCATGAGGAGGATGGGCTGCATCCCCACGCCCTCTCTGCGCGGCCTGGTGCTCTGCGGTGTGCGGCGTCACGTGGGACGTGCACTGTCACTCTGAGGCTGGTTCATTTTGCAGAGAGAGACCCTGAGGCTTCCAGTAGGGGAATAGCATGACCACAGCCAGGCAGCAGGGCCCAAGCCAGGCGCCGACTCGAGCCTCAGCTCCCAGAGACAGCAGGGAAAGGAGAAGCAGCCATTGGCCAGCGGGGAGGACCAGCTGGGGTTTCTTGTCTGTTGGCTTGTCTTCAAATCTTATTTTGAGTTTTTCCATCATCTTTTCCAAGTAAATCAATAAGAAATCTGTGAAATGGCCAGGCGCAGAGACTCACACCTGTATCCCAGCACTCTGGGCGTCAGAAGCGGGAGGATCTTTCGAGCCTGGGAGTCTAAGACCAGCCTGGGCAGCATAGCAAGACCTTGTCTCCACAGAAAATTTAAAAAATTAGTCTAGCATGGTGGCCCGTGGCTGTAGTCCCAGTTACTCAGGAGGCTGAGGCAGGAGGATCGCCAGAGCCCAGGAGGTTGAGGCTGCGGTGAGCTGTGATCACCACACAGTACTCCAGCCTGGGTGACAGAGGGAGACCCCGACTCAAAAGAAAAAGAAAAAGGAATCTGTGAGAGGGTTAGCCCCAGCCCCTGTCGAGAGCACGCGCCAGACCCCTCCTGCAATCCCCCCAGGCCCATTCTGCTCAGGAGAGAGTCTGTCCCTGCCTGGGGCTGTGGGGGTGTCAGCTATGTGTCAGCACCTGGCATGGGACACAGAGCCAGGGCACAGTGGACCCTCAGACCACGTGGGTCTGATTCCCTGGTTAGGTCATTAACAGCGGTCGGGACAGGGGACGGAGGCCATTCTCATTCCAGGATCCGACCTTCCCTGGGACCCCAGGGCCTCTCCTGGACCCTGCCCCTCCGCCCCGTCCTGTGGATGTGGCCTCCCACCAGCTCTCGGGTCCACGTCCCTACCCACGCCCTGCCCCCAGTCCAGGCCCCATTCTCAGATGGCCTTCCTGAAGGGCAGGCCTTCTGCAGGCCCCTTGGCGGAGGCCATGACAATCCAGGACTCAGCATGGGAACCGAATGAAGACACCCTTCTGGAAGGCAAAGCCCCAGAAGGAATCTGTGTGTGTGGCAAAGCCCCGTGGAAAGTCTTGAGGAGAGTTCTACATGAATGTCCTGTGACTCGTGGTCGCCTGTTTGTTCCCATTATATTGTTCAATAATAAAGCAGTTAATGCTTCACCATTGGCCATGCCTCAGGAAATGCAAATAGCAACCCAAAGGGTCACAATGACCCAACCAATTACTCTAAAACCCAAAACCTACTGTGACAAAGTGTACTTTTAACTGTTCTGGTTTTTTTTTTTGAGTTGGAGTCTCACTCTGTCGCCCAGACTGGAGTGCAGTGGCCACTCCTAGCCACCGCAGCCTCGACCTGCTGGGTTCTGGCGATCCTTCCGCCTGAGCCTTCCGAGTAGCCGGAATTACAGGCGTGCGCTACCACGCCCGGCTGATTTTTTGATTTATTATAGAGATGAGGTTCGCCTGCCCAGGCGGGTCTCGAACCCGCGGGCTAAGGCAATCCGCTCACCGCAGCCTCCCAAAGGCGCAGGATTAACTGTTCTACTTTATGTCAAAACTATGGTATCGAGAAATGACAGAAACCGAGGTACAAACTAAAGCAAACACAGTTAAGCCATACAAACAGTACCAGAGTAGCCACAAGTTTAAAGCTTTGAA
>NW_007025105.1:0-571 GCF_000164805.1 Carlito syrichta
GTTAGGCAGATGCCTAGGACCTAGAATTCTGCTTCAGCAAGTCGAAAGATGAATACTCCCCGCTTTCTCGGCCCTGTGCCTACAGGACCGTCCCCTTTCTGCAGCCTGGGCATCCATTCAGTTGGAAACCCATGGGGCCAGCTCTGAATTGACTAGGCACTGGACTCCCTGATCTTAAGGCTGCAGCCTTGGCCTCCAAGCCCCAAGTGGGAACAGCCGGAAGGGCCCTGTCCCAGAGGCCAGGAATGTGTTTTAAGCAGTTTTCCACCTCAGTTTCCACCTGCAGTTTTGCAGGACAGAGCAGAGTAAGATCGAGCTGGAGTCCTGATAGTAGCAGGAAACTTGTCCAGCAGGTTCTCCTGCAGCCTCCAAGGCCCTGGGAACCAGGGGCCTGTACCCCCACAGCCAACAAGCCTTCTGGCTTCACAGGCCCAGAGCTAATGCCCACTGGGGCCCCAGAAATGTCCCAATCATGGCAGCCACACATTGAACACACCAGAGGCCAACCATCCATAAAGTCAAATAATTCCCCATGGAGTCAGTCTACAGTAACTTCTCGGTGAGCTCACTC
>NW_007025106.1:0-408 GCF_000164805.1 Carlito syrichta
AAAGGCGCGGGATTACAGGCTGAGCCACCAAGCCCGGCTATATCATTTTTTTTTATCACTTTTAGCAGTATGACAAACATCCACCGAGGGCTTACAAGTCCCACAGCACATAACGTATTTTATAAAATATGCATCATGAGATTTGTATGTCTCAAGCAAACAATCAAGATTTCATGATGCATAATGTGCTTATATCAAGATGATAAATTCATAATTTTTATAATAGCTTTACAAACTTTCCCATAATTTTAATGAATAATCTATGTTTTATAAGTTGATTTTTATTTTTATCTAATATAAAATCTTGAACTTTTTATTAGCTTTTTATGATTTGACAAAATATAGTGTTATGTAATTTTTTAATACTTAACCCAAAATCAATTGTTTTTAAACTATAAAACCTCACAA
>NW_007025107.1:0-865 GCF_000164805.1 Carlito syrichta
CTGCCTAGCAGGGTAGCTAGATAGTTAAATCAGCTGGCTAGCTAGTTAAATCACGTAGTTAAGTCAGTTCGCTGGTCAGTATGTTAGCTAGGTAGTTAGTCTGTTAAGTCAGCTGGCAAACCAGGGGGCTATGTAGGTAGGTAGCTAGTTAAGTGATCTGGTTAGCCGTCAGACTATCTTGTTATGTCAGGTAGTTAATTCACCTGGCTATCCAGCTGTCTATCTAGGTAGCTAGCTTGTTAAGTCTGTTGGCTAGCAAGCTGGCTACTTCTTTAAGTTATCTAGTTAAGTCAGCTGGCTAGGCTTCTGGCTAGCTAGATAGCTAGGCAATAGAGTCAGAAAGCTAGTCAACTGGCCAACTAGTTAAGTCTGCTAATTTAGTCACCTGGTTGGCCAACTGCCTAGCTCCTTAATCTACTAGTTAAGTCGCTTGCTAACCAGCAGGCTAGATAGTTAAGTCACCTCATTAAGTCAGTTGGCTAGCCAGCTCATTTGCTAGTTAAAAAGCTTGTTAAGTCAGATAACAGTTGGCTAGCTAGATATTTCAGCAAGTTGTCAGCTGGCTAGCTAGGTAGTTAGCTAGTTAAGTAATCTAGCTATGCCAGCTAGCTAGCTAGTTAAGTCAGCAAGCTAAGTCAGCTAGCTACCTAGATAGCTAGCTAGGTAGCTAAGTAGTTATTTCAGATTGTAAAGTCTGCTGTCTATTTAGGTGGCTAGCTAGTTAAGTCATCCTGCTAAGTCAGCTGGCTAGCTTGTTAAGTCAGCTCGTTGTCATCTGACTAGCTAGTTGCTAAGCAGAATAGCGAGCTTTAAGTCATCTGGCTAGCCAGCTGGCCAGCTAGTTAAGTCAGCTAGTTTAGTCAGC
>NW_007025107.1:1973-2651 GCF_000164805.1 Carlito syrichta
AGGTAGAGAGCTAGTTAAGTCAGCTGGCTAGTCATTTGCTAGCTAGGTACCTACCTAGTTAAGTCAACTGACTAGCCAGGTGGCTAGATAGTGAGCTTGCTAGTTAAGCCAGCTGAATAGACAGCTCGCTAGCTAGATGAGTCACCTAGTTAATTCAGCTGGATAGCCAGCTGGGTGGCTATGTAGCAAGCTAGTTAATTCAACTGGCTAAAATGCAGGTCAGCTAGTTAAGACAGCTAGTAGGGTCACTGGGCTAGCCAGCTGGCTGGCTATTAGTGACCTAGTTAAGTTGGTTTGCTAGCCAGCTGGCTAGCTAATTAAGCCAACTAGTTAAGTCAGCTAGCTATCCAGCTGTATAATTAGTTAAGTCATCTGTTAAGTCACCCGGCTGGCCAGCTGCCTAGTTTGTTAATCAATTAATTACGTCAGCTGGCTAAACAGCTGACTAGCTACTTACGACACCTCGTTAAGTCGGTTGGCTAGTCAGCTCGCTAGCTATTTAAAATCTAGTTAAGTAAGATGGCTAGTCAGCTGGTTAGCTAGTTGTTCAGCTAGTTAAGTCAGCTGGCTACCTATGTAGTTAGCTAGTTAAGTCAGCTAGTTATCTAAGCTAGCTAACTAGTTAAGTAAGCTAGTTAAGTTGGCTAGCTAGCTAGATTTCTAGCTAGGTAGCTTGCT
>NW_007025108.1:0-405 GCF_000164805.1 Carlito syrichta
CCTATTTTTTCAAAATTCTGGGTAAATTACACTCTGTGTGTTAATTTTTAACTCATCTATTGTTTTCTCTCTCATATAGCATGTGTGATAATAACAATGTTAAATTTATAATCAAATATTTTGTTTTTTAATGGTTTATTTTCTGGTTCCAACTGTTTCTCCTTCTCCTAGACAAGTTCTCCCCATGACACAGCGACTGCACAGCAGGCAGATTATATCAGTTCCAATGTTTCTTCATAAGTGGGAAATTACTATTCTTAGGATCAGGATTTTCATTTTTGTCCCTTAAAAATAAGTTCTGTTTTGCTAGCTAGAAGAACTCTGTTCCTAAACACCGGAATTCCATGTGAATATTCCAACCTGTGACTAAATCTAAATCTAAACTTTTGTTAACATATTGAGGAA
>NW_007025109.1:0-1390 GCF_000164805.1 Carlito syrichta
CCGACCGTTTAGCTGACTTAATTAGTCAGCCGGCGAGTGAGCTGACAGGTTAGCTGATTTAACTAGTAGACCCACGAGTGAGTTGACTGGTCAGCTGAATTAACTAGTTCACAGGCGAGTCAGCTGATTGATCACATGACTTAACAAGTTGGCTAACGAGTTAGCTAGGTGACTTAACTTGTTTTCTTACGAGTCGGCTGACTGGTTAGCTTGTTTAATATATTGGCTGACTACTCGGCCGACATGTTTGCTGGCATAAAAAGTTGGCTGAATAGTCGGCTGATGATTTAGGGGGGTTAACTAGTTGACTGAAGAATTGGCCCACTAGTTAGCTGGGTTAACTAGTTGGCTTGCTAATTTGCTGACCTAACTAGTCGTCTGATTAGTTGGCCAACTAGTTAGTTGAGCTAACTAGTCCACCGACTAGTTAGCTGACCTAATTTGTCAGCTGACAAATTGGACTACTGTTCGGCTGAAGACTAGCTAACTTAACTAGTTGGACTGTTAGTGGGTTGACCGTTTAGCTGACTTAACTATTCAGCCGGTGAGTGAGCTAACAGGTTACCTGACTTAACTAGATGACCCGCGAGTGAGTTGACTGCTCAGCTGAATTAACTAGTTCACCGGCAAGTGAGCCAGTTAATCACCTTTATTAACTAGTTGGCCGGTGGGTGAGTTGACTGATTAGCTGACTTAACTAGTTGGCCAGCATGTGAGATGAATGGTCAGCTGAATTTATTCAGCTGTCGAGTGAGCCGACTGTCAGACTCAACTAGTCGGTTGGTTTGGAGCCAACCTGTGAGCCGACTTAACTAGTTGACTGGCGAGTGAGCGAATGTGAAAGCTACCTTAACTATTCGGCCAGGAAGTGAGCCAACTATGAGCTGACATAACTAGTCGGCTGGTGAGCAAGTCACCTAGTTCACTAATCTTTTGGCCTGTGATCAAGTCGACAAGTTAGTTGACCTGTTTGGCTGGCGAGCAAGCAAACTAGTTTGCTGACCGGTTGGCAGGGGAGCGAGCCGAATATTTAGCTGACCTGATGGAAAGTGAACGAGCCTACTAGTTAGATGACCAGCTAGCTGAGTTGCTAGCTGACTAGTTAGCCAAGGAACTAGCTGGTTTGCTAGCTGTCTTAACTACCTAGCTGAATAGCTAGCTGGCTATTTAACTGACATAACTAGCTAGCAAACAAGCTATTTAGATGTCTAGCAAGCTGACTTAACCAGTTTGCTCACTGGCTAGTTAGCTGGGTAGCTGACTTAATTATCTAGCAAAATAGCTTGTTGATTAGCTAGCTGATTTAACTAGCTATTTGAGAAGCAACCTTACTACCTAGCTGACTTAACTAGATAGCTGAATAGTTAGCTGACTTGCTAGCTGACTTAAC
>NW_007025110.1:0-916 GCF_000164805.1 Carlito syrichta
TAATTCCAGCACTTTGGGAGGCTGAGGCTAGAGGATTGACTGAACCCAGGGTTCAAGATCAGCCCTAGTAAGTTGGTGAGATCTCATCTCTACAATAAATTAAAAAATTAGCCAGGTGTGGTGGCCTATGCCTGTGTTTCCAGCTACTTGAAGGGCTGAGGTAGAAAGATTGCCTGAGGCCAGCAGGTTGAGGCTGCAGTGGCCATGAGCATGTCACTGCACTCCAACCTGGGAGACAGAGTGAGACTTCTATTAAAAAAAAAACAAACTGAGCCGGGCTCGGTGGCTCAGCCTGTAATTCCGTGCCTTTGGGAGGCTGAGGTGAGCGAATTGCCTGAGCCCGTGGGTTCGAGACCCGCCCGGGCAGCAAGACCTCATCTCTACAATAAATCAAAAAATCAGCCGGGCGTGGTAGCACATGCCTGTAATTCCAGCTACTCAGAAGGCTGAGGCGGAAGGATCGCCGGAGCCCAGCAGGTCGAGGCTGCGGTGGTCGGGAGCGGCCACTGCACTCCAGTCTGGGCGACAGAGTGAGACTCCAACTCAAAAAAAAAAACAAAACAAAAAAAAAAACTGTACATTTGCAGGTGATATAATAGTTAATCTAGAAAATCCAAGGGATATATTTTTAAAACTTCAGAGCAAATAAATGAGTTTGGTAAGGTCTTAGATACAAATATAAGACCAACATTAAAAAATCAATTATATTTCTACATACAAGAAATAAACATGTAGAAAACAAAATTAAAATTATAATATAATTTACAATCACTCAAAAAATAAACTTGGGCATAAATCTAACAAAACATGTATAGGTCTCATGTATTAAAATTTCCAAAACGCGGCTGGGCGTAGTGGCTCACGCCTATAATCCCAGCAATTTGGGAGGCAGAGGTGAGAGGATTGCCTGAGCCCA
>NW_007025111.1:0-683 GCF_000164805.1 Carlito syrichta
CCTCTCACCTTGGCCTCCCAAAATGCTAGGATTATAGGCGTGAGCCACTGCACCTGGCCACAAGTATTCTTCTTGAACATAAGCTGACACTAACAGTGGCTTTCCTGTGGCTGTGGTCATGGTTAACTGAGGCTTGGTGCAAGAGAACCAAGCAAATCAGGGCAGCCACCTGACATGCTACCCATTCTCCATATGGAGGATGATGCGAGAGCACTGAAGCAGAACGTCCTCCAGCCTGGGCACCTCTAAGCCAGCTATAAGAGACATCTATTCACGATAAGAGCAGCAGCAAACTCTTTATTGATTATAAATTACCAATATTTATTTTAAGCACAAAGTGACTTTTGTTTTTTGGTTCTTCAAGGGGCTAGAGAAAGTGGAGTGGGGAAAGGAATGGGCACAATATTTAAGTCTGGCTGACTCACAGGTTAGCCGCTGCCTTTAAGCTTCATGCTGGGCTGTGCCAGTTCTGAGCCTGGGGTTTAAGGTCAGCATTCTGTTTCTAATGTATCCACAGACCCAGGTTCTTGCTCATTCATAGTGTGCCACTAGGGTACTGCACATCTCTTTTGCTGTTTCAGATGACTCCAGAAAGTACTTTGGACTTGAAAATGAATGGGTAGAAAGGGAATTAGAGGGTACGGGCCTCCTGGGTTTTCCATAGTTTCATCTGAGGAGGAAGC
>NW_007025112.1:0-608 GCF_000164805.1 Carlito syrichta
GCCTAGCCAGCTACCCAGCCAGGTATCTAGCTAATTAAGCCAAATGGCTATCCATCTAGCCAAGCATGTAGCTAGCTAGTTAAGTCAGGTGACTAACCAGCTAGCCAGCCAACTAGCTAGTCAGTTAGTTAAGTCAAGTAGACAGTCAGTTAGCTAGTTAATTCAGTTAGCAAGTCAGCTAAATATACAGCTAGCTAGTTAAGTCAGCTAGCTTGTCAGTTTGCTAGTCAGTTAGCTAGTTAATTCAGCTAGCTTATCAGCTGGCTAGTCAGTTAGATAGTTAAGTCTGTAAGCCAGTTTACCAGACAGCTAGCTGGTTAAGTCGGCTAGCTAGACTGATATCTATATGATAGCTAGCTAAGCAGCTAGCTAGTTAAATTAGCTAGTTAATGCAGCTGGCTAGCTAGGTAGCTAGTTAGTTAAGTCATCAACTTAAGTCAGGTGCCTAGCTAGTTAAGGAAGTTAGTTAAGTCAGCTGGGTAGACAGCTGCCAATAAGGATAGCTAGCTTTAAGTCAGCTGGCTAGACAACTGTCTAGCTAGTTAAGTCGCCTAGTTAAGTCAGCTCTCTGACCAGCAGGTTACCTAGGTTGTTAGGTTGTTAAGACA
>NW_007025113.1:0-529 GCF_000164805.1 Carlito syrichta
CGAACACCCACCAAAAGATCCCATGTACCTTTTCTGTGGTCGTGAGAGGTATATTTTATTGCTAGCTACATCTGATATTTATCTTGTGTCCCAGAAAAATTGACTAGGAAAAGACATCATTTCCTCTTCCAGGAAAAAAGAGACCAAGAATATCCATGATGATCTTACTGTTATAATTATGTCTATATTTCCAGTGAGCAAATGAAATTCCAACAACCAGTTCACTTTGACTTCTTTCTTCATTGAAAAGAGTGGACATCAATTTATTCAGAAACTTCCTTCTTCTATACAGAAGTTTGTCACCACTTCCTTCTTTAAGCATCACTGTTCAAACCAGGGTAGGTATATATATATATATATATATCTTAGGAAATATTGAATAATAATTATATATTGTTTAAAATAATTTCTTCTAGTCATTAATATTTTAAAAATCTGTCTACTATGTGAAAATTCTATCCTGAATTGTTTCTATGTGATATTAACGTAAAACTTCTTCCTACTTGTATAATTTCTTAATTTTTTTTTT
>NW_007025114.1:0-401 GCF_000164805.1 Carlito syrichta
TCCTTGGTTTACCTGATAACCTGACTGCTGTGCCACTCCTTGGAAATCCTTGAAGTGGCAAAAAACCAGTTGCAGAGGGGTGTCAGGCTTAGAGCACTGCTGCCCCATAATATCGATAGCAATGACAGACACAACAGTGACTAACACTGAACAAATAAAGACAATAACACAAACTGAACAGACCTAACTGCCCAAGGGCAATGCTGGTGGGCCCAATGACATCTCACTGGGACCTCGGACCCAGGAATTAGTGCTGCATCCAGCTTTCCTGTGGGTCCAACCAGAAGTGTGCACAAATAGAACAGGAACTTGATTCATCTCTCAGAGGGCTCTGGGGATGTTGTGAGTCTACCAGAGATGACAATCAGTCATTTGCAAGTCCACAGACTCACCAGGCCAGA
>NW_007025115.1:0-535 GCF_000164805.1 Carlito syrichta
GCACCCATTATAAATAATGACCAGTCACTAGGGCACCAATCACAAAGGAGATATTCACCAAGGATGAGAGCTAGTTTCTGGGGCAAATATTATGTAGAAGACACACATGCTGGCACAGCAATCACAGAGGAAGGCTAGTAACTTGGGGACTCATCAGAGAGGAGGAACAGTAACTGGATCAGTCACACGTAATTGAGTGGGATCAATCACAGGGACACATTATATAGGAGGGTCTGGCACTGGGGCATCTATCAGAGAGAATAGTCAGTCACTGGGAAAGCCATCTCAGAGGACAGCCAACCACAGGGACACAAATCACAGAGCTGTGGTAGTCACTAGGGCACCAATTATTGTAGTGGCTCAGTTACTGAAACACCAGTCAGAGGGGTCCAGTCACTGGAACACCAATTATAGAGGAGACTGTGTCACTGGGGCATTAATCACAAGGACAGTCAGTCACTGCAACAACAATCCTAGAGGAGTGAAACTCACTGGGGCACCTATAAGTGGGGGCCAATCACTGGACTACCCATCA
>NW_007025116.1:0-400 GCF_000164805.1 Carlito syrichta
GGTCAGCTAACTAGTGACCTTGCTCGCTTTCCATCAGGTCAGCTAACTAGTCGGATTGCTTGCCTGCCAACCAGTTAGCAAACTAGTCAGTACTCTCGCCAGCCAACAGGTCAAAAAATTTCCTGGCTTGCTCACAGGCTAATAGGTCAACTAACTAGTTGGCTTGCTCGCCACACGACAAGTTAAGTCAGTTCACTGGTCAGCTCGCTTGCTGACAGTCTAGTTAAGACACCTCACCCCTCAGCTCACTCACCAGCCTACTAGTTAAGTTGGCTCACTGGTCAGTTCAATCGCCAGTCTACTAGTTAAGTCTTCTGACCAGTTGGCTCACATGCCAACCGACTAAAGTCAGCTGGCCAGTCAGCTCACTTGCCTGCCGACTTGTTAATTCAGCTGACCA
>NW_007025117.1:0-1025 GCF_000164805.1 Carlito syrichta
TCTCCTGGAGAACCGAGGGAGTCAAGTTACCCAGCGCTGGGATTTTCGGAAACCGACAGAGAACACTTGACCCGGGCGGCGGGTGGGGGGTATCTTTACTGCCAGTCGAACAGAGTTTTGACGTGAGACCCCCCCTTAGAATCCGCTGTGGGCCAACAGACTGGCCCCACAGCCGTGGGATTCCTTAGGGAGGGGGAGAAAGAGATAGAGAGAATTTTAAGACTGCCGTGGGTAACAGCCGTGGGGCCCCTGGGGTCCGCTGGGGTCCGCTGGAACCGCAGCCGTGGAAGTTTTTAAAGTTTGAGAGAGATGAAGGAGAAGAAGAAGCCCTTAGGGTCTGTGGTGGGCGTAAAAGGTGGTCGTAAAAGGTCGTAAAGGCCAAGGCGGGTGTGTTCCCCCTCGCCCAGGGGCCAGAGGGGGAGGGGTTTAAAGTCTTTCCCTCCAGAGTTTCCTGGAAAGTTTTTACTCCCTTATTTGGGGGAAGGGAACTTACCTATCCAACGGTCACTGATGGATGCATTTTACGCATTCAAAACAGTGGGATGGTCCAGGAGGGATGGAGTGGCTACAGACACTGGGTCGGGGCTCTCGCCCACAGGAATACACCCAAACAGAGGCGAGAGAACACCTATCCAAGTTGTGGCACCAATGAAAGAAGTTTTGGGGGGCGCCCAGTAACGACTCCATGCCGGTCTGAACTGAGAGATTTATTAAAGGGGCAGTTACACGAAGGGACTATAACCGAGGAAGGATGAGAGAGAGAGAGAGAGAGAGAAAGAGAGAGAGACTGAGAGAGAAAGACAGCAAGAGAGTAAGAGAGTGGCGGGAACAGAGAGAGAAAGCAAAAGCGGGGGAAGGGAGTGTGAGAGAAAGTAAGAGAGGGAGAGAGAGAGAGCTAACAAGACAGTGGTGGGGACAGAGAGAAAAAGCAAGAGAGAGAGAGAGAGAGAGAGAGAGAGAAAGCGAGAGAGTGACGGGACAGAGAGAGGGAATAAGAGAGAGAGAGTTATGCAGGGAGAAAGGTA
>NW_007025117.1:2696-3001 GCF_000164805.1 Carlito syrichta
CCATAGACCGTTTCAGAAATTTGTTGAGACCAGACCCTTGATTTGAAATATCATAAGCGTTTTGATCACAAGCACATCTCAGTTTTAAGATCTGTGATAAGGCCGGGCTCAGTGACTCAGCCTGTCATCTCAGCACTTTGGGATGCCGAGGTGAGTGGATTGCCTGATCCCATGAGTTCAAGACCAGCCTGGGCAACTTGGCAAGACCTCATCTCTACAATAAATGAAAAAATTGGCTGGGTGTAGTGGTGCACACCTGTAGTTCTGGTTACTTGGAAGGCTAAGGCAGAAGGATCGCCAAAGTC
>NW_007025118.1:0-397 GCF_000164805.1 Carlito syrichta
ACTACTTATTAGGTGAGGAAACCAGCCAGAAAACAACTTAACCATGCTAACTAGTGGGCCGACTAGTTAGTCAACTCATTCACCCAGCTAACTAGTCGGCCGACTAGTGAGCCACCATGTTAAGCCAGCTAACAAGTTGGCTGAGGAGTCAGCCAATGTGTTAAACCAGCTAACTAGTCGGCTGACTCATCAGCCAACAAGTTAAGTCACCGAACTTACTAGTTAACCAACTAGTTAAGTCAGCTAGTTTGCACCATTATCTAGTTATAATAGATAGCTAATTAGTTAACCAACTCATTAAGTCAGCTACCTATCTCACTAGCCAACTAGTTAAGTCAGCTAAGTCAGCTAACTAACCAGCTAGATAACTATGTCAGCTAGCTCACTAGTTAGTTAA
>NW_007025119.1:0-554 GCF_000164805.1 Carlito syrichta
TCACTCTGCCTCAAGGCTGTTGTGCTTGCTCTTTTCTCTGACTGGAATGCTCTCAGACACGTAAATGACTCCCTTTATCCTCTTAAAATCTGTGCACAGTGTCATCTTTCACTGAGTCTTTGCTTCATTGGCTTATTTAAAATTCTAACTCTTCGGCCTCTGACATGTCCCATCCCCATCTCTGCTTCGTCCTCCTCCCCAGAAATGATTACTTCTGTTAGATTATATCTAATGTTTATTTAAATGATTTCTTCTTCTCTCTCTACCTAGTATAATATGAATGAATGAGAGTAGTTTTTAATTTACTGATGCATCACCAACATATACAATAGTTATATACACATAGTTATCACAAACTGAATACCTAAATGCATGAAAATAACTAAATGATCACAAATAATAGCATCTTTTATTCATAAATAATATTGGTGCTATTGGTGTCCAGTATATTTTAGATACTATAACCATAACTTTAAATAAACCATTTATTTCAATCTTGACAACCACCCTTTGAGGTCGCTATTGCAAGGTAGGTATTTACAGATGAAAATCAG
>NW_007025120.1:0-431 GCF_000164805.1 Carlito syrichta
ACTAGCTGGCCAGTTGACTTAACTAGCTTACTTAACGAGCTAGCCAGCTGGCTAGCCAGCAGACTTAACTAGCTAGCTACATGCCTAGCTATCTATGTAGCCATCTGAAAAAACTAGCTGACAACTAGCTACCTAGCGGCCATACGTAGCTTACTTATATAGCTAGCTTCCTAGATGGACAGCCGACTTAACGAGCTAAAATTACTAGCTAGCCAGTTGGCTAACCATCTGACATTGCTAGCTTTTTAACTAGCTAACCAGCTGGGTAATCAACTGACATAATGTTCAGACTTAACTAGCTAGCCTGCCTGTTGTCAGCTGACTTAACTAGCTGACTTAACTTGTTAGCCAGCTGGTTGCCAACTGTCTTGACTAGCTGACTTAACCAGCTAGGCATCTGGCTAGCCAGCTGACTTAACTAGCTGTCTAAC
>NW_007025121.1:0-393 GCF_000164805.1 Carlito syrichta
TCTTAGTGAGGTTGTGATTACAATGGTGTTCATATGATTGTTAAACATTTTCCCACTGGGCTGTAAGCACCAGGAAAGCAAAGACCTTGTCTAATCAACGTTATGTTCCCAGCCCTAAGAACCAATAAATGAAGAAATAGGGGCTATGCCGCATAAATGACACTCATACTTTGGAGAGCCCCCAGCAGTGGAAACACCTGAAGAAGCCGAAAGATCTTAAAAGTGTGTTTAAAGAAGCAACTGGCAAGGCCAGGCATGGTGGCTCAAGCCTGTAAACCCAGCACTTTGAGAGGTCGAGGCTAGAGGATTGCCTAAGTCTAGGGATTTGAGACCAGCCTGGGCAACTTGGCAAGACCTCGTCTCTACAGTAAATTAAAAAAAAAAAAAAAAAAA
>NW_007025122.1:0-411 GCF_000164805.1 Carlito syrichta
CTGGCAGGCACAGTTCGCTGCCACTGGAGCCCCCTTCACTGCATACAGGGTCGGTGACCTGCCCACCCTGCCGCTGGGGAGGGTCAGTCTGAGAGGTGACCTGACCTGCCCGCATGGGCTCTGCGTCTTAGGCTAAGCCTTCTTCCTGGGCACCCATTTCCAGTGTGGAGACGGGAGAGCCCACGGGCACCAGCGTCACAAGGACTGACTGGGTGAGCCTGATAGCAAGTGGGTGTCACTGGGCTCCCCACCTCCCTCCACGCACATGCTCAGGACATCTGGCCCTCCCCTCATGGGCCCCAGACATGGTGGTTTGGCAACTCCTGTGTCTGATGACGCCATTTCTCTGTGGACTCTGTGGCTGTCACACTTGGAAGCAGTTGCTTCTCAGCATGGCTCAGACACAAGCAA
>NW_007025123.1:0-432 GCF_000164805.1 Carlito syrichta
AAAAATAATTATTTTTAAAATGTGGGGTACAAATGAGGGTTAGGTACATATGAGGTTATCATTCAGGCAAAGTGTGGGTAACCTTATTGATGTTTTGTGGCCCCCTACACTTGCCCCTGACAGTGCCCCACTACTGCCAATCCCTTGCTTATATTATGATAAATGTTGAGGGTCCACTATGAGTAAGTGCATGTAGTACTCAGATTTTTGTTTCTGTGATAAATCACTGAGTATTATAGATTCTAATTTCATTCAGGTTGCTTCAAAATTCATAATTTTGTTTTTCTTTATGGCTGCATAATATTCCAACATGTAAATGCACCACATTTTCTTTATCCAGTTCTCTTTCAATGGGCAGCACAGCTGGTTCCCTGTTTTTGCTATCATGAATAATGCTGCAGTAAACATGCATGTGCAGATATCTTTATTATA
>NW_007025124.1:0-954 GCF_000164805.1 Carlito syrichta
TATATGTTTTTTATTCCTTTGTTATTTTGGGAACATTTCAAAGAGGAATTTTCTTGAAACCATCTGGAAAATGTACACTACTTACTTTCTGCTTGAACTTTGTTCTTGTAGAGATCAGGTTACGTTACTATTTCTGAAGAACAATGTGAACAAGCTCATGACTCACATGGATATTCCATGAGTATACACAATTTGATTTCTTGGGCTAAACCTTTGTTCTAATCTACCAAGCATACTATGGTGGAATGCTAGGCCAGAAGCACCCAAAAGTCACCTTTGCAGTGAAGCTTTCCCTGTCAACACTCCCTATTGTTCATTGATTGTTTTTCTTTTTAACACTTTTCACCATATGATATATTCTGTATCTACTCCTCCCACCATGTAAGCTCCATGAAGACTGGGTTTTTGGGGTTTTTTTGGTCTGTTTTGTTTAGTACCCTATCGTCAGTGTCTTATACGTAAATGCTAAATAAATACTGGATGAACAATGAATGAATTCTTTCCCCCTTTCTTGTATAGTTTATAGTGATTTTACCTTCTTTTATCTGACATGGAGAAGTTAATTTAATTTAATTTAATTTAATTTAATTTTGGTAGTGATCTCACTCTGTAGCCCAGGCTGGAGTGCAGTGGCACAATCGTGGCACACTGCAACCTCAAACTCCTGGGCTCAAGTGATCCTCCCACCTCCATCTCCCAAGTATCTGAGACTACATGCATGCCATCATGCCCGGCTAATTTTTTGATTTTTTTGTTAAAGATGATATCTCACTACATTGCCCAGGCTGGTCTCAAACTCCTGGGCTCAAATGATTCTGCCACCTTAATCTCCCAAAGTGCTGGGATTACAGAGAACTTTAGAAAGTTCATCTCCCTGGCTCAGTGTTTGTTTCTCTCTGGCTAGATGACCTCCTCCTCCCCTCAATTGTCTGAGAAGCAAACTTTTTATTGATG
>NW_007025125.1:0-390 GCF_000164805.1 Carlito syrichta
CAAATTAAGTGAGCTGGGTAGCCAGCTGACTAGGTAGGTGGTTAGCTAGTTAAGCCAGCTGGCTAGACAGATGGTGATCTAATTAAGTCAGTTAGTTAAGACAGCTGGTTAGCCAGCTGGCTAGCTAGGTGGCTATCATGTTAAGACAGCTGGTTAGCAGGCTGGTCATGTAGGTGACCAGGTAATTTAGCCAGCTTGATATGCAGCTGAACACCAGGGTGACTGATTAGTTAAGCCAGCTTTCTATCCCACTGTCCAGCCAGACAGGAGGCTATTTAATGCGGCAGGGTACCCAGGTGGCCAGTCTGCTAGTTAGCTAGCCGGCTGCCTAGCCTGAGAGCCAGCCAGGTAGCTAGCTAGTTAAGCCAGGTGACTAGACGTCTAGCCACC
>NW_007025126.1:0-378 GCF_000164805.1 Carlito syrichta
ATCTGGAACATTCTTTTTGGAGGGGATTAAAGTGTTTTTATTTTATTTTATTTTATTTTAGATGTGGGGTACAATTCATGATTAGGTAGATAAGTTGTCATCATACAGGTAAAGTTTGGGCCTCGTCATTTGTTCCCCAAATAGAATTCAATAGGGAAACTTTAAGTTCCTGTATTTGAACTATAAATGAGTTTAGGAAGAACACCAGAACCACCCTGAGAAGAATATTATTCTCCATCAGGAGCCATTCAGTCCAGAACCCTCTTTCTGTCTCTTTTTTTTCTCTTCCTGTTTTTATTCCTCCTTCTCTTCCTTGTCCTTTCTCGTGTGTGTGTGTGTGTGTGTGTGTGTGTGTGTGTGTGTGTGTGTGTGTGTGTG
>NW_007025127.1:0-388 GCF_000164805.1 Carlito syrichta
CAGCCAGGATGAGGGAAGATCCCCTGGGGAAGGCTGCCCTGAGAAAGGGTGTCCACCCTGCCTCACATTGGGCCTGTGGTCTAAGAGCTTTGCTCTACAGGATGAGGTTGGAGGACCCTCCTTAAGTGAGCCTCAGAACTGGGGGCCTCTGGGTGATTTTCCAGGCCTCAAGTTCTAGGAGAGCATGGACTCTGTTGTCAGCAACCAGAGGAGGGCCTTAATTCCCCCCATGTTCCTTAAGGGCCTCTGGCCTTCTTCTAGGGGCGGAGGGTGCCCCTGGCCAGAGCTGGGCTTCTTGACTCCAAATTCAACATACTTGTGAAAGATAGCTGAGACCCATCTCATCATACCTGTAGCATGTTAGAGTCCCCCAGAAACACTTGAAGAA
>NW_007025128.1:0-467 GCF_000164805.1 Carlito syrichta
GCTGGTTTAGTCAGCTGGCTAGCCAGCTGGCTAGCTAGGTAGGAAGCTAGTTAAGTCAGCTGGCTAGGCAGCTGACTAGCTATTTATTTCAGCTAGTTAATTCAGCTGGCTTCCCAACTGGCTAGCTAGGTAGTTAACTAGTTCAGTCAGTTGACTAGCCAGCTGACTAGCTGGATAAGTCAGCTAGTTAATTCAGCTGATCAGGCAGTTGGCTTGCTAGTTAAGTCAGCTAGTTAAGTCAGTGGGCCAGCCAGTTGGCTAGCTAGTTAAGTCACCTAGTTAAGCCAGCTGGCCAGCCAGCTGTCTAACCAGGTAGCCATCTGGTTAAGGTGCTAGTTATGTCTGCTGGTTATGTAGGTATCTAGATAGTCAGTCATTTAGTTAAGTCAGATCGCTAGCCAGCTAAATAGCAGGGTACCTAGCAAGTTAAATCAACTGGTCAGCCTGCTGGATAGCTTGCTAAATCA
>NW_007025129.1:0-387 GCF_000164805.1 Carlito syrichta
ATTGAGAAGGCAACCAAGGAGAAGCATCCAGAGAAGTAAAAGAACCAGATAATATTTTTTAAATAGAATCCAATTAGAAACTAAGACAGCAGTTTTATGTAATGGGAGAAAATACATAAATGGCACAAGGAGATCAAGTAAGAGAAAAACTGAGATGTGATCATTGATTCTAAAAATTCATAGGCGTTTGTGTCTTTAGCAAAGGCATTATTAGTAGAGTGGGTAGAAGTTCGATTGCATTGCACCAACAAGCTGAGAGTAGGGGAGACTTATTGGAACATTCTAGGCAGCAGAAGACAGAAAACACCACTCAAACTGAGTTAAGTAAAGGGCATTTATTGGCTTGGTGTTTTCTGAACTAAAACACTAAGTAATACAGTTGGAGAG
>NW_007025130.1:0-458 GCF_000164805.1 Carlito syrichta
CTGGAGTAGTTAAGGGTGCCCCCCCAGGTGACAGTCAACAAGGAAATGGAACCTCAGTCCTGCAACAATACAGAACTGAATTCTGGCAACACTGGGTTTAGAGGTGGATTCTCCCCAGAGCCTCCAGAAAAAAAGAAAACCTTGATGACAATCTGATTTCAGTTTTATGAGACTCAAAGCAGAAGAACCAGCTGAGCCATGCAGTGCCCAGACTTCTCACCCTCAGAAACTGTGAAATCATGATTTTTTTTTTCTTTTTATTATAAAGATGTGGGGTACAATTCAGGGTTAGGTATACAAATGTTGATTATGCAGGTATTCTTGTTGATGAGGTATGCTCTTCCCTCCCCTAGAAGTTTCCAACTGCCAATCCCACCCCCCTCCCCTGATAGTTTCCCACTACTGTCAATCCCTTTCTTATAGCATTATAATTGTTCAAGGTCTGCTTATGAGTGAGA
>NW_007025131.1:0-386 GCF_000164805.1 Carlito syrichta
AAAAAAAAAAAAAAAAAAAGAAAAAGAAAAGGTGGAAGGATCAGATTACTTGATTTCAAGGCTTAATGCATAACTATAGTCATCGGTGGAAAAAGATTTGTTGAAAAATTGTGTGGGAGCAGTTGGACATCCGTTGGTCAAAATAAATACACAAACTTCAACCTGTTTCTTAAACTTTTTGGGAAAGTTAACTCAAAATGAGTCACAGACTTAAATGCAAGCATAAAATTATTACCAAAAAAAAAGAAATAAATAAAACCCGGAAAAAGCTTGCAGCATCTAGGATCAAGCAAAGAGTTCCTTAGAGTTTACACCAAAAGCATAATTTTTAAGAGCAAAACTTGAAGTTGAACATTATCAAAATAAAACTTTTGTTCTGCAAAATC
>NW_007025132.1:0-640 GCF_000164805.1 Carlito syrichta
AGATAGATAGATAGATGTGATAGATAGAGATAATAGATAGATAGATGGAAATAGATAGATAGATAGATATGATACAGTGATAGATGATAGATAGATGGATAGAAAGATAAGATAGAATGATTGATAGATGATAGAGATGATAGACAAAAATAGATAGATAGAGATGATAGAGAAGATTGATAGATAGAGATGATAGAGATGATAGGATAGAATGATAGAGAAGATAGATAGAGATGATAGATAGATAAAGATAGATAAATAGATAGAGATGATAGATATGATAGGATAGATTGATAGACAGATAGATGATAGATGATAGAGATGATAGATAGACATACAGACAAACAGATAGATAGAGATGATAGGTAGATAGATAGACATGACCGAGAGATGATAGAGATGATAGATATGATAGATAGATAGATAGATAGGATAGAATGATAGATAGATGATAGAGAAGATAGAGAGATAGAGAGATGATAGATAGAGATGATCGATATGATGGATAGATGATAGATAGGATAGATTGATAGATAAATGATAGAGATGATAGACAGACAGACAGACAGATAGAGATGATAGATAGATATGATGATAGATAGATATAGAGATGATAGAGATGATAGGATAGATAGATGAT
>NW_007025133.1:0-384 GCF_000164805.1 Carlito syrichta
TTGCATCATATGTATATACACATATATGTATATATTTAAGCCTCATAAAGTACAGAAGGTACCATGTATGCACATTTTAAGAAATAAAAATCTATTAAAATTGTAATAATCAGTACTTAATATATACCAGTAACAAAAGAAGAATACAAGTCACATTTGACTTCTGCAATTACAAGTGGTGCTCAAAGTGGTTGCCATCAGCATGTATTTATTATATAGATAACAGCTTAAAATGTGTATACATTTTTTGACACTTATGGTATAATGTGTATATATATATATATATATATATATACACACACACACACACACACACATATAAATATATATACACACACACACATATATATACATATATCACACACACACGTACACACACACAAA
>NW_007025134.1:0-405 GCF_000164805.1 Carlito syrichta
GGGATTACAGGCTGAGCTGCTGAGCCTGGCCTGGATTGTATTCTTAATGTCTATTTTGGAAAGTTTGAAATATCCAACTATTCACTGGTTTTGCATGTTGATTTTGTTAGCCTGTAACTTTATAACTTCATTATCCTGCTTTCCTTGTCTTTCTTTTGTATGGTAACTACTTCTTCTGGGGTGTTTGCAGAGAACCCAGTGATCACAGATTGTATTATGCTAGAACTTAATGGTAAGTCACGCACTCTGGACAAATCATGGGCACTTAGTAATTAGCAAAAATCTCTTTAGCTTATTTGATTTGGAAGTTACCTTCATTATTACAAAAGACATGAATAGACACTCCTCAAAAGAAGATATATGGGCAGCCAACAGACACATGAAAAAGTGCTCAACCTCACTCAT
>NW_007025135.1:0-381 GCF_000164805.1 Carlito syrichta
CATCTCCCTTTCATTCCATTTCTTTCCATTCTGTTCCTCTCCATTCCATTCCATTCCTTTATATTCCGTTCCACTTTACTCCATTCCATTCCTCTCCATTCCATTCCATTCAATTCCATTCCACATCATTGCATTCATTCATCTCTATTCCATTTCTCTCCATTCCATTCCATTCCCTTTCAAATTTGCTCTCTTCCTTTCCATTAGACTCCATTCCATTACACTGCATTCCAATCCATTCCATTCCTCTCCATTCCATTCCATAACACTCCATTCCATTCCACTTCATTCCAGTCCTCTCAATGCCGTTCCATTCCATTTCATTCCATTCCATTCCTTTCCACTCCATTCCATTTCTCGCCATTCTTCTCCATTCCATTC
>NW_007025136.1:0-432 GCF_000164805.1 Carlito syrichta
AGCTAGTTAAATCTCCTTGTTAGCCACATGGTCAGCTGGAGTTGTCAGCTAGTTAAGTCAACTGGCTAGCCACCTGGCTGACTAGTTATGTCAGATAGTTGAGTCAGCTGGCTAGCCAGCTGTCTAGCTGGATAAGTCAGCTAGTTAATTCAAGTGGCAAGAAAACTGGCTAGCTAAGTTTCTTGCTAGTTAAGTCAGCTGGCTAGCCAGCTGTCTAGTTGGTTAAGTCAGCTGGCTAGCCAGCTGTCTAGCTGGTTAAGTCAGCTGGCTAGCCACCTGGCTAGGTAGGTAGCTAGCTAATTAAGCAAACTGGCTAGCTGGCTGGCGAGCTAGTAAAGGCAGTGAGTTAAGTGAGTTGGCTAGTTGGCTGGCTAGCTAGGGGATTACCTAGTTAAGCCAGCTGGCTAGCCGGATGGCTGCCTAGTTAATTCA
>NW_007025137.1:0-859 GCF_000164805.1 Carlito syrichta
TTCTAGGGGTATACAAGAGTCTGGACTTTCAGGCCAATAGGAATCATCTCGTCGTTTTGCTTAGACCGAAATAGGAATCTGGGTCACAGTGTCCCTTGAATGTTTCTACAAACTTTACCTAAGAGGAACCAGGAAACTCGGTTTCCATGTAATTTGCAAATATCTGGGCATTTGCTATATTATCCGTGGTTTAAGGCAGTGCTTATACGTAGGAATTGACAGGGACTTTAGCAAATGCTAATCTGGAATCTGGTAGTCCTGGTTCTCATATTATTCAGAGCAGCATCCTATATGCATACCACAATTCAGGCATCGGTGTTGACCAGGAACGTGTTGCACCTCTTGAACTTTGTAACTGAGAATCTGGCCTACTGGTCCATTTGTTTCAAAGGGACCTGTAAGAACGGGTTCCACAATCCACGCAATCATCTGCCATTTGTTAATGTGATCACTGGCTTCAGGTTTACCTCGTAGTCCAGAAATTACTGCTGGACATCCATTTTAACATTGAGAATATGGGATTAGGGGTTTCCACATATTCAGGATGTATTCTTAAGGGGGAACTAGCAATCTTCGATTCCAGGTCCTAGGGAAACTTCTTGGCATATGTGTATTGGTATGTAAGAGTTTGTACTTCTATGTCACCAGAAAACGTCCTCGCGTCTTCCTGATACTAAAAAAAAGGAATGTGGGTTAGGGAAGACCTCAATCCGTATTTACAGCCTCCGTTATAAGGGCTTATCTGGAATCTGGGCTTCTATTCCTACAAATTCTTCAAAGCATGTTGCCAGTTGGAAACGACCAGTGTCTTTATAGATTCCCAGCAACTTTCTAGTCCTCTTGAATGTTGTAATCAAGA
>NW_007025138.1:0-769 GCF_000164805.1 Carlito syrichta
TATACAAGTATATTTTGTGTTCTTTAAGTAACTTAGGACAAAGAGGAAGCAACAATATTCGCCCACTGGAAACAATTTTTAATAATAAAATAGAATATAAAAGGAGACCACTTTAAAGTATTCTATAGATAGAAATTATGAATGGTTCTATTAAAAACATTTAATTATTATCTTAATTTTTGTAATCATTTTGGAATTTTTGCATAATATTTAGAGGAAATAAAAGCATTTTAACTGTAATGTCAATTAATTTTAGAGAAAATTAGGAGTCTGTAGTCATTCTCTAACAATGAAATGTGTCACTGACGTTGTGTAAATCATTTAAGGATTTTGAAAAAATCTACAAAGCAAATTACTAATTACACTTACCAATAGAAAGAGAAACTAAAGTTTTGTAATTATAGTATTACTTTAATTTACTGTCTAGCAAAATGAAAAAACAGTAAGCTGGAATGAAAAGTGAATTTTCCTTTTCCTTCTAAGAATAACCATGGCACTGACAGCCTAAATTTAATTATTACACTGATGCTATTACCATATAATAGAATAATGTATTTGACTCATTTTGCAGTCTTATTAGAAATTAAAAACATTTAGAGAATAAAGTATTGAGTGTGATTTTATTTTCGATACATCTCCATAACTCTGTATTTAAAACCATCATTATCATTATCGCATGTTACCAAGCATTTGTTTAAATGGCTTGCCTACAGAGGGTAGAACTCAACGACAGGAAATGGATGTGTAGGGACTGTCTAAAAACTGACAT
>NW_007025139.1:0-835 GCF_000164805.1 Carlito syrichta
GCGGGTCTCGAACCCGCGGGCTCAGACAATCCACTCACCTCAGCCTCCCACAGGCGCGGGATTACAGGTTGAGCCACTGAGCCCGGTTAGCAGTGAGTTATCTTAACAGCCCCCCTGCCCTTTTCCCCATGTAAGCCCTGTCACAGGCATTATGATCATTTCTGTGGTTCTGATCCGCTGAGGGGTGGGCTTGAGCCCTTTACCTTCAACAAGGAACCTGAAGGATTTGTAGTGATCATGAGCTGAAAGGTTGGGCTGTCCTAGTCTTATATCTTGTGGGATTTTCTTTTGATTTGCTGCAGGGGTCGGGAGGCTGCCATCTTGGCCTGCAGTACAGGCAAGTTTTTTTTTTTTTTTGAGTTGGAGTCTCACTTTGTCGCCCAGGCTGGAGTGCAGTGGCACGCTCATGGCCACCGCAGCCTCGACCTGCTGGGCTCTGGTGATCCTTTCGCCTCTGCCTTCCAAGTTGCTGGAACTACAGGCGCATGCCACCATACCCTCCGCCTCTGGGCTGGGTCTCCGCGGCCCTCCGCCCTTGGCAGCGGGCACGGCGGGCGCGCGCGCGGGCAGAAGCCGCAGCTCCAGGGCCTGCCCACGCCTGACGGCGCCTTCGACAGCGCACCCGATGGCTGGACGTGCTTGTGCTCAAAAGCGTGGACGCGGGTTCCGCCGGGGTCCTGGCTCCGCGTCCGGGTTTCCTCTTCCTTCCGGACGCGGGACACAGCGAGGGGAGAAGCCACTGCCGGCCGAGGGTCGGAGGCCCCCGCGGGACGCTCGGCGCGCGGCTGCGGACCGGCTCAGCCGCGCCCTCGCCGCGCCAGGCCAGGGAGGCCTG
>NW_007025140.1:0-377 GCF_000164805.1 Carlito syrichta
CTCACCATGGACCAACAGATCTGATATCTGTGACTGATGGAACAGCTACTCAGGGCTTGATCGTGGGGCAGAGAGAATATCCTGAGAGCACAAGCTTCAGAGGGACCTGGCCGAGTGCTGAGTTCCAGGTGCCCCACACCCTAGCCTGATCCAGTTGTGGGACAAAGGGTGTAGCCAGAAAGGAGGAGAAAGAACTCCAAAGAGATCAGTGGTGAGTCTGGGGCTGACCCAAACACCCTCTTTCCCAGCAATCCTCTGAACGTCAGACCCACACAGCTGGGACACAAGTGAGAGAGACAAACCCAGGTGGAGCTTGGACATCAGTCACAACAGGAGAGCTCCATTCCAGGATAGGCCTGGCTGTGGCACCCTGGTAA
>NW_007025141.1:0-375 GCF_000164805.1 Carlito syrichta
AGTCGGCTCACTCGTTGGCCAACTAGGTAAGTCATCTGACTTGTTGGCTCACTCGCTGGCCTTCTAGTTAAGTTAGATCACAAGTCAGCTCATTTACAGGCCAACTAATTAATTTGGCTCACTTTGCTCAATCATAGGATGACTAGTTAAGTCAGTTAACCAACTGACCTACTAGTAGGCCAAATTGTCAGCTGATAAGTTAGTTCAGCTCACTAGTCAGCTGACTAGTTAGAGTAGGTAACTAGTTTGCTGACTATTTGGCTGACTACATAGTTGAGAAAACCAGCAAGTCAACTAGTTAACCAAGCTAACTACTGGGCCAACTCGTCAGTCAACTATTTGACACGGCTAACTAGTCGGCCGACTATTCATCCA
>NW_007025142.1:0-374 GCF_000164805.1 Carlito syrichta
GCAAGCAGTTATGAGAAGTGGCCACTTCCTCCCTCCCCCTTTCCCCCATTCCTTCTGTCAGTCACTAAGATTAGCAGAGAAACAGTGTTTCTAGAACATTTCCTATACCTGAGACTGGTGCTCAACATGGCTGAGTCCTACTGTCTGTTTCAGGTTGCATGACTTGCACAAATGAAAAGATAACTGTCAACAGGCTGCATGCAGGAAATACTTTGGAGAGCCATCACACTCCAGGCACAGGAATCGTTTCTGGGCAAGCAGTTATGAGAAGTGGCCACTTCCTCCCTCCCCCTTTCCCCCATTCCTTCTGTCATTCACTAAGATTAGCAGAGAAACAGTGTTTCTAGAACATTTCCTATACCTGAGACTGGTGC
>NW_007025143.1:0-374 GCF_000164805.1 Carlito syrichta
TCTAGCCACTTGAATTAATTAGCTTTCTACATAGCTAGCCAGCTGGCTATCCGGCTAAAACAACTAGGTGACATATATAACTAGCAATCTGTCTAGCCAGCTGACTTAATTTTCAAGCTACCTACCTAGCCAGCTGACTAGTTCACTGACATAACTAGGTGACTTATCTAGGTGACTTAATTAGCTAGCCAACTTGCTAGACTGCACATAACTGGCTAGCTATCTAGCTAGCAACCTGGCTAGTTAGCTGACTTAACTAGCTAGATAACTGACATATTTGACTGATTTAACTAGCTAGTTTAATAGCTTACCAACTGACTTAACTAGCTGAAATAACTAGCGAGCCAGCTGTCTATCCATCTAACGTTAATAGA
>NW_007025144.1:0-1302 GCF_000164805.1 Carlito syrichta
CCAAGCCATGACCTGCAGGCAGTCATTATGTAAGAAGAGATGGGAGAAGGAGTCTACTTGTCAGTTAACTCAAGTGATTCAACAAGGTCCTCACTTGACTCCCATACACTATTTATCCCCCAGGCTGTTCCCTAAACAGTACAAATAAACTTTGCAAGGAAAAGTTTCATACAAGTCTTTCAGGAGGTCCAAGTTCTGAGGACATCAATAAGGGATTCAAACCACCTACTAGAACATTCCACAGTGAGGATCCTAGGTTGCAGGAAGCAGTGACTGAACTATCAGGGTGATTGTCTGACTCCTGGGCCTCCTAACCATCTGCCCTCCCTACGTTCTTCTGTCTCTTTCTCTCTACTTTTCCCTCTCTCCCTTGACTATCTTCCATGACCCCAACCCCCTTTCTTTTCAGACCCTTCAACATGAGCCCTTAAAATGTTCTCATATTTCAGTCTTTGTAACAACTGAGAAAACTAAAACTTTGAAACAAAGAAATTTTATGATGACAATTTTAATAGGCTCTGAAGGTTCTTTCAACTCTTGACCAGTTATTTCTGTTCACAAGGAGAGAGCAAAAGAATTCTCACCTATTCTTACTCTACAGCGTTTTCTCCTTGCAGCAGAGTCTGTGTGGAAAGAAGGAAAACGCCATGTCTAGCAGTTGCCACTATAACTGCTCAGCTGATGAAGCCTACAGTAAGGGAGGAGCCCACTGTTGGTTGGGAATCCCTTTCTCTACAGACGCTGGGATTCTCAGATGAATTCCAAATACTGGTTGATTTAGGGGACCAACAGAGGCAATTTCCTGGAGGTGTCAGAATTTGTTATAGGAGCAGCATCTAGCCACCGTCCGTGGAGATGTGAAGGACAGAATCCTCTGCTAGCTGCTGGAGAGGATCTGATGCCAATGAATGAAACGTGCCCATCAGGATAGTGAAAGCTGCAGCAGGAATGAAGGAAATGGGATATCCCAGAATCATGGTTTCCTTTATGAATCATTTCCTTCCTAAGAGAGATAGGGCCCAACTACTTGAGTAAAGGAAATTCCAGCATCTTGAATTTAGTGGAAGCAGCCTTTTCAGTGAGAGAGAGCTTTCACTCTGAGGCCCGAGAGTCACCTTGAGGAAAGTGTGAGCACTTTCTGCATCACTGGACTCTTTCCGGGGTGGGAAGCATCCAATTGCATAGGGCTAAATGGTCTTACTGATGAAAGGGACACTCCAGGCTTGGTCACCATAATTAGATATATTTGTAATTTCCCTGTGATTGGGGTCACTCTGAGATACAGCTGCTGGGACCCTGACC
>NW_007025145.1:0-530 GCF_000164805.1 Carlito syrichta
AATCAAGAGTAAGTATCATAGTTCATGGTATTTTCTTGGTTCCATTATAGATAGATACAAACCAAGGATGCCTTTTATTTTTTCACCAACTTTACCACCCCAACTCTGAGGATTATGCCACAAAAAAAGATGAAAGAGGAGAGGATTAAGAGGAGGACGAGGAGGAGGAGGAGGAGGAGGAGTAGAATGCTCTATGACAACTATTCTGGAATAATATGCTCATGTGCAGACAGAGTGAGGCATAATTTTTATCACCTAAAGAAGAAGGAAGTGGTGGAGGACCAAGAGGCATTGGAAGTGGAGGAGGAGGAGGAGGAGGAGGAGTTGAAGAAGGAGGACGAGGAGGAGGTGGAGCAGGAGGAGGAGAAGAAGGAGGAGGAGGAGGAGGAGAATGTGCAAGGACATTTTCCTATGCAGCCTGGAGAGATCATGCTTATTTTCAGTCAAAATGAGGCATAATTCACCATGAACCTAAGAAGAAGAAGAACGAGGAGGAGGAGGAGAATTTGCAGGGATATTATCCTTTGTAG
>NW_007025146.1:0-13040 GCF_000164805.1 Carlito syrichta
AATAATAAAAGGTTTGATCTGTCAACAAAAATATGCATCCTCAACATACATGCACCCAACGCAGGAACCCCTGTGAATATAAAGCAATTACTAAGTAATCTAAGAAAAATATATTGACTCTAACACTATTATAGCTAGGGACCTCTATGCCCCACTAACAACCCTTCATAGATAACTAAGGCAAAAAATCAACAAAGAAATCCCAAACCTCCACTTGACGCTCAACCAAATGGACTTAATAGATATGTACAGAATACTCCACTCAGCACACACAGAATGTACATTCTACTCATCACCATCATCTTGGAATGCACAAAGATGAATCACATCCCTGACCATAAGTCAAGTATAAATCAATTTCATAAGATCAAAATACTTCCATGTACCTTCACAGACCACAGTGAAATAAAAATAAATATCCACACCAAAAAAATTCCCCTCAAATCCACAAAGACATGGACTCTAAACAACATGATACTAAATAACAGCTGGGTCAACACATAAATCAAAATAGAAATTAAAATATCTCTGGAAACAAATGAAAGTGAAGAAACATCCTACCAATCCTCTGGGATACCATAAAAACAGTTCTAAGAGGGGAATTCATATATCTATGAACACACAGCAAGAAAAATGGAAGGATTACAAGGTAGCAGCATAGCAAATTACGTAAGAGGGCTGGAAAGATAAGACCACCAAAACCCTAACTTTAGCAAAGGAATCCATATAACCAAACTAACAGCTCAAATACTGGACATTGAAGACAAAAATATCATAGAAAAAAATCAACAAAACCAAAAGCTGGTTCTTTGTAAGATTAAACAAGACTGATGGACCCCTAGCCAGAATGACCAAGAAAAAGGGAGAAAAAGATCAAGTAAGCACAATCAGAAATGGAAAACATCACTTGACTATTGACCCTGAAGGAATAAAAAAGATTATCAGTGATTACTATGCACATCTGTATGGAAACAGACTTGATAACCTAAATGAAATGGAGGTCTTTCTGACATCACACAACTCCCAATGTATAAACAAGAAGATATTGAGACACTAAATAGACCAATAACAGCCCAGGAAATTAACTCTGCCATAAGAAAACTAACTTAAATAAATAAATACATAGTCCTGGACCAGACAGAATTCCAGCAGAATTCTACAAAGCATACAAGAAGAAGCTGCTAGTAATCCTATTGAGAGTATTCTAGGCAATTGAGAAGGATGGAATTCTCCCCAAATCATTTCACGAAACTAAAATCACATTTGTACCCAAACTGGGAACAGATTCAACAGAGAAAGAGAACAAGGGGTCAATATCCCTAATGTAGATACATGCAAAAACTCTCAACAAGATTCTACCAAATTGGATCCAACAGCACATCTCAAAACTTATCCACCATGACCAAGTAGGCTTCATTCCCAAGAGGCAGGGATAGTTCAACATCTGTAAGACCATAAATGTAGTTAAATATATCGACAAACATAAAAACAGGAACCACATGATTATATCATTAGACACAGAAAAAGCTGTTGATAAAATCCAGCTTCCCTTCTTGATAAAAACCCTCAAGCACCTAGGAATAGAAGGAACATATCTCAAAATAGTATGTGCCATCTACAATAAAGCCACAGTAAGTATATTGCTAAATGAAAAGAAACAGGAAACATTTCTCCTGAAAGGGGGCACAAGACAAAGTGACCACTCTCACCTTTCTTTTTCAGCACTGTGTTGGAAGCCCTAGCTACAGCAGTAAGACAAGAGAAGGAAATTAGGGCTATCCTAACAGGAAAAGAAGAAGCAAAGTTACCTTCTTTGCTGATGGCATGATCCTATACCTCAAAAACCCAAGAGATTCTCTCAAAAAACAGCTGTCACTGATAAGGACTTTGGAAAAGACTTGGGGTACAAAATAAAAGTGCAAACAATAGTTACATTCTTGTACATCAACAACAAGCAGGTAGTGAACCAAATAAAAGCCACAACCCCATTCAAAATAGCCACAAAATAAATGAAATGCCTTTACATCTTCCTAACCAGGTAAGTGAAAGACCTTTACAATGAAAACTACAAAACACTGCTCAAAGTAATCCAAGAAGACACAAACAAATGGAAAAATATTCCATGCTCATAGATAAGAAGAAACAACATTGTTAAGATGGTGATCTTACCAAAGGATCTCTACAGGTTAAATGCAATAACCACTAAATGACCAACATAATTCTTCTCAGACCTGGAAATGACAATACAGAAATTCATATGGAAACATGAATGACTACGAATAGCTAAAACAATCCTCAGCAAAAGAAACAAAGTGGGAGTTATCACACTTCCAGACTTTAAACTTTACTATAAGCTTACAGTAATCAAAAACAACCTGACATCGGTACATCATCATCAATTAAAAAAAAAAAACAGATACTGGCAAGGATGCAGAGAAAAATGCATGTTTCTACACTGCTGGTGCAGATGCAAACTAGTGTGACCTCATTGGAAACCAGTGTAGCAATTTCTGAAAGAACTGGACATTAACCTTTCAAATGACACAGCAATTCTCCCATTGGAAATTTACTAAGAGGAATTCAAATCATTCTACAAAAAGATACCTGCACATGCGTGTTTATTGCAGCACTATTCACAATAGCAAAAACATGAAACCAACCATGCTGTCCATCAAAACTGGACTGGATTTTTTAAAATATTGTACATATACACAATGGAATATTACACAGCCATAAAGAAGGACAAACATGTGGTCTTCTCAGCAATTTGGATGGATTTAGAGTCAATCATACTCAATGATCTATCACAGAAACAAAGAACAGAGTTCACACTCATAAGTGGACCCTGAACATTTACCATAGTACTGGGAGAAAGAGTTGGACAGCAGTGGGCTACTCCTGGAGTGGGTAGATGGGGACATAACATCAATGAAGGTACCTGATGCTTTTTTTTTTTTGAATTAGAGTCTCACTCTATCGCCCAGACTGGAGTGCAGTGGCCGCTCCCGGCCACCACAGCCTCGACCTGCTGGGCTCTGGCGATCCTTCTGCCTCAGCCTTTGGAGTAGCTGGAACTACAGGCACACACTACCACACCCAGCTAATTTTGATTTATGGTAGAGATGAGGTCTCGCCAAGTTGCCCTGCGGGGTCTCGAACCCGCAGACTCAGGCAATCCACCTACCTCAGCCTCCCAAAGGCGTGGGATTACAGGCTGAGCCACCGAGCCCAGCGGTACCTGATCTTAAACCAGGCAAAATGGGAATCAAAGGGAGGCCTCAATTTTACACGTATGATGACCACTTGTATACCTAGTTCTGAATTGTACTTCACATTGTTAAAATAAATCAAAGATTTTTTTTAAAGTCTGTCAGTTATTTGCCCTTTAATCCTAGTTACTTGAATTATTACCTTCCTGCTTATGTAAGCATGTTCACAGGAGAAGGAAGGGCCAGGAACGACGTGGAGGCTGCATGGGGAAGAGAGGAGGGGAGAGGGGAGAGGGAGAAGGAACAGAACCAGGCACTCAGGGTCTCTTCCTATCTTCTAGTTTCATTTGCGCAACTGTCCTCCCAGATTGCCCTTTGTAATAGCATATGAGCTTCCATACTTACCCCTTCCTTGATGCCAACAATGTCAGGAATGAGCAGTCTGAACCTTCAGTGTTCCTGACCTTATGTAGGCATCTGGAGTTGCCTCCTGCTTGACCATCTTCATGGCTGGCTCTGTAGGTGACTTGGCTCATTGAACAACCCTTATGACTCCTGGGTCACTTAACACTTCCTGTTGTAACAGGGATTAAGAAGCACCTCTTTCCCTAGGAAGTCCAATATTCTTAGGAGGAAGTGGGCAGGAAGCTGTACTTAATAATCAAATAGTGAAATCAACAGGACCTTTGAGAATGGTACAGTCAAAGAAATGCAAGCTATTCTGATGAGTGGAACTACTCAATACGTTAAACATCGATTAATTTTTTTCATTTTATTTTATTTTTCTTTATTTTAAAGATGTGGGGTACAATTCAGGGTTAGGTATACAAATGTTCATTATGCAGGTACCCTTGTTAATGAGGTGTGTCCCTCCCTCCCCTGGCAGTTTCCCTCAACTGTCAATCCCTCCCTCCCTTGGCAGTTTCCCACTACTGCCAATCCCTTTCTTAGAGTATTATGATCATTGTTCAAAGTACACTTATGAATGAGAACATATGGTACTCTGCCTTTGTTTCTGTGATTGATCACTGAGTATGACAGACTCTAAATCCATTCAAGTTGCTGTGAAGTCTATATGTTTTTCCTTTTTATGGCTGAATAATATTCCATTGGGCATATGTACCTCTTTTTTATTCAGTCTAGCTTCGATGGGCAGCACTGATTAATAATTATATAGTAGATATCTATGACTCCAAGATTATAATGAAAAATGGTTATAATCTCTGCTCCATCAGACGGTAAGACCAGAAGTCATTTGAAAGCAGTGTGTCTGCACATCTCCCAGAGCCCTCTGCTTCCTGTTTGTTGACCTGGGTGGCTCTGGCTTCTCCTGAGGCCCATCACGACTACTTCCTAGTACTCAGTAGTATAGTGAAGCAATTGTTACCATTAATAAAAGCAACTATAATCATATATCTCCTAGAACACTTTGATGTACATTATCTCATTTTGTTCTTGCAAGGAACCCTGAAAGGTTTAAGGAGAAGTATTGCAATCATCATTTTACAAATGAGAAAACTGAAACACAAGAGATTAAGTGACACATCAGGTGTAATTCTAGTAGTGAGAAACCTAGAACCCCAATTCTCCAGGTCTATGGGCTTTCTCCACTTCTTCACCTGAGTTCTAAAAACTTTGGGGGGCATACTTGTCTCTGAATAGTTTCTAGCAGTACTTTTGTGGGGGTAATGATGCTGGGGAATTTTTTATTCTGCCATCTTGTTGATGTTGCTTCCTCTTGGAGCCGGAGAAGATAACCTAGGCCTCAGGATCCTACTATTTTATTCAGGCTCCAGAAAAGTATATCTTTATTTAAGACAGCATGAAGCCCCACAAGATTTAACTTCTCTCTTTTTAAATTTTAATTTTAAGTCTTTTAGTGGCAGGGTCTTACTCTGCCATCTAGTCTGGAGAGCAGTGGGGCAATCATAGCTGATGGCATCCTCAAATTCCTGGCCTCAAGTGATTTTCCTGCCTCAGCCCACCAAAATATGAGATTAGAGGCTGGAGACACAGTGCCCAGCTTCTAATTTCTCAAACACACAAAGTTGGGGCAACACATTTGTACAGTACCACTAGCCCCTCTCTGGACTCCATGCAGCTTTCCAACCAGTCCATGCTTTGGGAAATGAACCATCCCAGGGTGTTCCATGGTGCTGCCTCCCTTCCTGTCTATGTTGGACTTTTCCCAAACCTCATGGTATAATAACCTGGAAGTGGTTTGATGTCACAGATTAATTTGATGCCTGACAATCCTGTTAGGGAATAAGTCATATGGTTTTGCATTTTTTAAAACACGGACAAATCACTTATTGAAAGTTTGGCCTTTAAAATTAAAGGAGAAAGCTGATTGAAATTTAAAAAATAAAAAGGAACATGAAATCATTTCAACGTTTTCAGTGTACTTTTATCTTTATTCATTTTTTCAAAGTGCCCATTTCTGCAGTCTGCAATGTATACTACGTACCACATCTAGGGGTATATCCAGATTTATGGAGGTCTCTTTAAGAAAATAATATAAGGCAAATCACAGTGGCTCACATTGGGGGGCCAAGGATGGATTATCATTTGAGGTCAGGAGTTCAAGATCAGCCTGGGCATCATGGTGAATTCCACTTCTACAAAACATAAGGAATTTGCCAGGCAGAGTGGCACACACCTGTAGTCTCATCGACTCAAGAGGCTGAGCAGGAGGATCCCCTGAGTCCAGGAATTCATGGCTGCAGTTGCTATAAGTGCACTACTGTACTCCAACCTGGGCAACAGTGAGACCCTGACTCTGAAAAAAAGAAAAAATAATAATATAAAATATAAATATAAAAGTATATACAAAAGTTAGCTTTCAAATAAGATATTGAAAGAATCATAAACTTTAAAAAGCAAAGACCACAGATCAGCAATATCACAAATATATTTTTTGCTTATTAATTTCCTTTAACAATATTTTCTCCAACATCTTGGGTGAATTACATTCCTATCCTATAGAAAGTATTATGGGCAATTGAGAAAGACATAACTCTCCCTAAATCATTTTATAAAACTAACATCACACTGAACCCCAAACTGGGGAAATACCCAAAAAGACCCAAAAAGAATTACAGTTCAATCTTCTTGATGAACATGGATGCAAAAAATTTCAGTAAGATTCCAACAAATTGGATACATGTTGACATTTCAAGAATCATCCATCATGACCATATAGACTTCATTGCAAGGATTCAGAGCTAGTTCAACATTCGAAAGACCATAAAATAATTTAATACATTACAGACTTAAAAAAGACTATATGGTTATATTATTAGCCATAGAAAAAACTTTCAACAAAAGCTAACATCCCTTCTTGATAAAAATACACAACCACATAGGCATAGAAAGAACATTTCGCAAAACAGTAAGAGCCATCTTACCGTTATGATAAACCCACAGCCAACATTCTGCTCAAGGGACAGAAGTTAGAAGCATTCCCCCTGAAAACAGGAACAAGACAAGTTGCCCACTCTCACCCCTCCTGTTCAGCATAGTACTATAAGTTCTTGCTAGACCAATCAAGCAAGAAAGGAAAATCAGGTGTATCCAAATAGGAAAAGTGAAAGTTAACCCATCCCTCTTTGTGAATGGTATGAAACTATAACTTGAATGCTCAAGGCAGTCTGCAAAAACTTCCTTGCACTGATAAATGACTTTGGTAAAGTTTAGGGGTACAAAATAAACATGCAAAAGACACTGACATTTCTATACACTAGTAACAAACAGGCAGAGAACCAAATAAAAAGCAAAATCCCATTCACAATAGCCACACAAAAATGAAATGCCTTGACATCTTCCTAACTGGAGAAGTGAAAGACCTTTACAGTGAGAACTATAAAACACTGGTCAAAGAAATCAAAGCAGACACAAACAAATGGAAAAGCACTCCATGCTCATGGATTGGAAGAGTCAATATTGTCAAGTTGTTCATCTTACCCAAGGCAATTTACAGATTCAATGCAATACTCATCAAATAAAATAGGTGCCAAAAATAATATTGGAATAACAATGATTGAATATGAATACTCAGTGACATATTTCTTCTGTCTTGGGGATCTGGGTTCAGTTCAGCCACCCTGAGAGGGATTTAGAGTCACCCAAAGATGGTCCTGCTTGACTCTCACTATTATTTGAGCCAAAACAAAGGCACTACCTTGTATTGGGACATGGAAAGAACAGTAAATGTCCTCCTGTTGAGTCCTTTCCAAAACCCCTCAGTCAGTCCCCTGTGTAGGGACAGGTAGGGAAAGGAGGCCAGGTTAAAGCAGGGTTTCCACAGTCACTTCCTAAAAGCACAGATCTGATGCTCCTTCAATGTTCTGTGAGATGTATTGTTTTTATTAGAGGACTTCTGCTCTTGAAAAGTTTGCCCAGGACCTTTGATGACTCAGCATCAGCAGCAGACGACCTTGGGATGTGGGAGTGGGTGATTATCATACAGGCAGAGGGGAGCCTGATGCTGGGTGTCCTGTGCACACAAGTAGGTCACACGGTCACCTTTCACTGCTAGAAGACTGTTTATACAACACTCATGGAGTCATAAAGACCTACTTCCTATAAGCCTCTGAAAGGAAGAACAGTTCTCAGAGACAGGATGGAATGAGCAGTTGTCTTATCTCTTCCACCAGTTGGTGTCTGTTCCATAAAGACAAGAGACCTTTTCTGTGTTGTCCACACTGTGTCCTTTGACTCTTTGACCTGAGCCTACTACACAGTAGGTTTTCAGTGAATGGTGTGGTTGGAAAGACCTCTGGTAGTTGGCTCTCCTGCATCAGAAACAGTGGACTGTGTGTCCCTGATGCTGTCCTAACCTGACTTTAACTTGGTTCCCAGGGCAGCTGATCCTGGCTTTGAAGGATATTCTTCAATATATGACAATGTGTTGCTTCCAAGGGTGGGTTGGATGTGGGGTTAGAATTTGAAAAGGCAGGACCATTTCTCCAGAGTGGATCTGAGATAATATTTTGTACAAAATCACAAGAGAAAGAAGTTGACTCACAAGAGAAGGAAGCTGACTTGGCTGTTGATCAGGTGCTATGCAGGAAAGACCATCACTGGGCAGGTGGTCTGTTTTTGTGCCACTTCCTCACTATCCTGCAGCACTGTGTGTATGGGGATGCTTGTGCTCCAAGCTGAGCATCATAATCAGTCTCGTCCTCAGGCTGCATTACAGAAATGCTCAAGGAGACTGTGTTCCCCAGTTCAGAGCTTGAGAACTAGGCCAGAGAGCCAAGGACTGCCATAATAAATGAGAAGTTCCAGGGGACTTCATCTACCAGGACACATGTCTACACCTAGCATTGCCACGACAGCAAGTCCACAGACATTGTGGACAGATGGATGACTCAGCACCACCTGGTTCATGATCCTGAACATCAGAAAAGACACAGGATGGGAGAGATGAATCTGTGGGCATGGTCACATGCAGGGTTCACTTTAATTTTTATCCCCTTAGGCCTGATGTCTAGCCCCAGACACCCATGCAGTGAACAAAAAGAGGTAGAAGGAGAGGAGCCCAGGGCATGCTGTAGATTCCCAAATAGCCCTGTGTCCTGAGGTCCCTCATCTAAGCCTGGGCTCCTCAAGTCCCTCTTATCCACTCTAGCAGCCCCAAGAGAGAAAGGTAACCTTAAAGCAAACCATTCTTTTCACCTGGAATGCCACCCATTACCTTGGGCCCTGACTGTGAGCTCTGCCTGGAAAGGTGGCCCTGGTAGGGAGTGGACCTGGGTGGAGCTATTCTGTGGCTCCCAGGTACCTGTGAGGATACAGTTGCTGGCCTCAGTGAGCAAGTAGCAGAGGGCTGCAGCTCTGGGCTGGGGAGTGCCTGCCATCTGGGTCTGGGTTTTCCTGGGACACAGAGAGGAGCCTTTGGCAGCCCAGAGCACAGATGACTGGGGAAGAAAAGGCAGTCCTCTGCTTGCCTTCTCAAAGAGCTGAGTCCATGCTGTAGAGGCCTGTCCAACTGTTGTGTGACTTCCAGCCTCCAAGCAGAATGTGATCTGGAAGAGGATCATTTTTCCTACTTCAAAAGAAAGAGGCTGACTCCACAGGCTCTGACTTTACCACATATGGGTAATCAGGCAGCTTTTCAGTGTTATCACGATATTTGTCTTCTTTAATTTTTTTGAAATTTTAGAAACATTGAAAGGAAAATTGAGAATACAGGTTACTTCTGTAGAAGGTGCTTCGAAGTAGAATGTATGAAATATATTCTAAAATTTGAAAATTGTCAAAGAACAAGCCCCTGAGTGGGCTGAGGCTTTTGTTTCACTTCTAGCTTGAGTGGGTCTCTTCAAAAAGTGCCACTGCCCTAGGGCTGGGAATCATAATCAGCCTCATCCTTAAACTGGACCCTGGAGATGGTTAAACAGTGGAGAGGCCCAGAAGTGGACAAGAGGTGATCTGGAATCCTATCCCACTTGCTGACTTCCAGTACTGTTGACATACATCTGGCACCAAGGAACCTTCCCTGGCTGCTGCTGTTGCCATGCAGTGTCATAGTTGCTGGGCCCACTTCTCAGAGCACAAGTGAGCTTGGCTGAGTCTCCCACGAGCCAGATGCAGAGGGCCACTGAGTCAACACAGGCTGGGAGAGGACCCTGGAAACACAGGCACCTATTAATTCCTGTAAGAAAGAAGGAGGGAAGGACAGTTCTGGGACGGGTTTGGGTGGTGTTGTCTGGAAGCTGGGGTGTCAGGATACTGAGTAGCAGGAGTGGGAATCAGGTCTCAGTCCAGACATTCAAGTGCTCTGTGAGGCTGACATGCTGCAGGTCTCTCGTCCTCCCAGTAGCTCCTAAGGAGAGAGGGGATCCTTCATGCAAATCTGCTCCTCTTCCTCTGCCCAACTGAGCCCTCCTGGGTCTGTACGCAGCCCCAATGTCTGGGTGTCATTTTGGGAAGGAATGGGGCTGAGTTGGGCATATGCTGTGGCTCCTGAAGGGCACAAAGAGGACCCAACTACTGGGCCCAGTGAGCCTGAGCAGAGACCAGGGCCATGTATCTAGTTTCCCAGTTGAAAGCCACACAGGGCCCAACTTTGCCCTTTCTGATTGGCTCCCATACAGGAGAAAGTTACTAGGTGTCAGGTGCAGAGATTACAGGAGTTAAGGTTAGAAAAAGATGCTCAGTTAACTCTGGAAAGAAGCAGAGTCATGTTAAGTCCCTGGCTGGAACATGCAAACCACCAACTCTGGGAGACTTCGCATGCCATTTTGCTGAAGTGGAAGGTAAATCACTGACTATGGTGTGCATCTGCACCAGGAAGCCCACAGTTTATGGCAGCCACAGAAGTGGGATCCCACAGAGGAATCAAACTTCTCAGAAGAGGAGAAAAAATAGAGGTGATAGAGGAAGTGGAAGAGCCCTGGAGATGAGGGCTTGCCCGGTGATGATCCAGAAAATGAAGACACAGTAGGAGCAGTTGGAAGGGCACAACCCCAGGTGCCTCCCCCCATCCCACAGTATATGCACAGGAGCATGCACCTCACAGCCTTGAGCAGAGCTGGTAGAGCTGGCAGCAAAATTCAGGCAGAAGGGAAGGAAAAGCCTAGCAGGCTGGTTGTTAAGGTTATGAGACACTGGAACTGATGGCACAGTGCTATCAGGAAGTGAGTTGGTGAAGATGGCTTTGGTTACCAACCACTCCTCCTTGAAAGAGTGTATGTATAGAGTGGGCAGCATGAGGAGAATGCTTCACTCTGAACACAGTTCCTGGCAGTTGCTAGGTCAGTTGGGGGCCATTCCATTGTCCCTCCCTGGTGGAACACCATGGAGGAGCTACAAGATTACCTTCAGGAATTGGAGCATCTGGTATAGGATAGACTAGGGTGGTTAACAGGTGTGCAGCTAGAGATCAGGGCCCATGTCCTACTGTGCTCCACTAATGAAACTGCCTGGGAAGTAGGCTGGACCCCTAAAACCCTATGCTCTGACTCCACTGCCCTCGCTGCCATTGACTACTGGGGAAAACACAACTCTAAAATAGAAGCAGGAGCACATCCCAGCCCCTGGGGCACCCTGAAAGCGTGTGGCACCCACGGATGGCCCTACCTGTCATACAATTGGACTGGCCATTGTACATGGAGATGGCCATACATTCCCAGGAGAGTCTTACTCTCCACAGTCGACCCTCAAATTGGGACTGGTTCATGGCCCAGCAACATGTAAAATGCACACTTTGGTGGTTTGGAGTGACTTCTTGGGAATAGGTATACATTAAGTCCAAGCCCTCTCCTATTTGGGGCCACTACATTACAGGAAGTTAATTAAAAATGTGATAGTTTTCCTAGAGCAAAATCCAGAGCAAGCTTGGGTTTTTGTCCCACTTCCCCCATCTGCCAGTGTCACTGTGAAAAAGTACCACTGTGCCCAGTCTTACAGTAATAGTCAGTTTTGTCCTCAGGTTGCCATCCAGAGATGCACACTGTGCCTGCATTTACCCAGGCAGCTTTGAATCCAGAGAAGCAGTTGGAAGCCCTGGAGCCCTGGTCGTTACTTGAATTTCAGTAGAACCTCAGCAGAAATTGGGGAAGGCTCTCTGGTCTTCTGCTGGTACCACTGTATTCCTTTCCCGCCAACACTAATGTCACTACACAGGGTGCATTTCTGTCTGAAAGATGCCCTTGGGGATGCAGAGAGGGAGGGTGGCTGAATCAGCGTAGGTTGCTTAGGGGACCTGCAAACATAGACACCCATGGGTGATGAGACAGGGACAAAAGTTGTGCTGATGGGAGATTAGAGCCAGGAAGGCGACCCAGGCTAGGAGATGGTGCTAGACATGTGAGACTTGTCCCTACCTGAGAAGTGAGAGACGGACAGAAGGAGAAAAGGGGCACAGGCAACAGTGGACACAGCCCTCCTGAGGTCCATAGCTGGGGTGGGCTATCCCAGGTCTTTCTTAGCCCCTTCACTGACCTCACAGAGGAGGGGTTATATGTGTCATCACCCTGTTTGACCCCACTAAATCCCATGTGTTATTCACAACCTGGTGTCTGGGGGAAGGGGAGTCTGATAGGTAAGATCTGGAAGGCTTCCAGCTGCTTCTCTGGATCTAGGGCCACACCGAAAGAAAACACAGCTGCTGAGTCTGTGTCAGTGAGTTAAGGCACTACTGCCCAGGCCTGGGGAGCTTGGCACAAGGCACAGCTATAAGCCCCATGGTGCAGACCCTGAGAAAGACCCCTTGCACCCCCTTCTGCACACTGTGCAGACTTCAGTCTCAGTGGGAATTATGTGAGAGGAGTCACCTGAGTGCCTTGTCACTGTCAGTCCATAGTATCCATGGGCTACACCTCGTCTCTGCCCTGAGGTACCTAATATTAATATATAGCCTTTCCTGAGAGGACTTCTGGGTGACTCGTAGAAGGACATGTGGGCAGCATGATGTTGGTCCACTGTGAGGGGGCTGCAGTGAAGGGAGAATGCGGAAGACTCTTCTGGGACCAAAGGCCTGAGCAGCTGCTTCCACAGAGGTCAGGGAATGAGGTCACTGTGACCTGGGTCCGAGTGAAGAGTGGGGTCCTACTGGAGGAACAAAAGAAAACTCACCATAATCCTAGAAGAAAGATAGAATTTCAGGAAATAATCAGCACCATTAAAATGATATAGAAGGTGTCACAGAATCCATTATTGACAACGACCTTGAGCTCTTGGAGTGGATGTGCAAAATCAGATAAGGTCATTTGAATCCAGTCTGCAGAAGTCCTCATGTGTCGGAGTGAAGTGACCGGGCTGAGTTACTATCTGGGGTTGTTAGAGATTGTAAACCAGAGACAGGATGTGTGAAACTGACACTGTAAA
>NW_007025147.1:0-6737 GCF_000164805.1 Carlito syrichta
GCACAATCCCATTCACAATAGCCACACACACACACACACACACACACACTCACACACACACACACACAATGAAATTCCTTGGCATCTTCCTAACGAGAGAAGCCAAAGACCTTTACAACGAAAACTATAAAACACTGCTCAAAGAAATCAAAGATGACACAACCAAATGGAAAAATATTCCATGCTCATTGATTGGAAGAGTCAAAATTGTTAAGATGTCTACCCTACCCAAGGAAATCTACAGATTTAATGCAATATCCAATAACTTACCAGCAGCATTCTTCTCAGACCTGGAAATGACAATACAGGAATTCATATGGAAGCATAAATGACCATGATCACCAGAACAGTCCGCAGAAAACCAAAACAAAAAAGACCAAAAAAAAAAAAAAAAAAAAAAAAAAAAGCGGGAGGTTTCACACACCCAGACTTTAAGCTTTATTGTAAAGCTACAATAATCAAAACAGCCTGGTATTGGTAGAAGAAGTGGCTTATAGACCAATGGAACCGGATAGAGATTCTGGAAGCAAAGCCTCAATTATTCAACCAACTCATGTTTGACAAAGCCTCCACCACCAACCACTGGGGAGAAGAGAACCTATTCAGTAAATGGTGCTGAGAGAACTGGCTGACCACATGCAGAAGATGAAAACAAGACCCCTACCTATCACCATACATAAAAATTAACTCTAATTGGTCAAAGTCCTAAATGTAAAACCTCAAACTATAAGAATCATAGAAAATGCAGGAGACACCCTTATAGAAATTAGGCCTGGCAACCAATTCCTGATCAAAACCCCAAGTGCTCATGCCATAAGAGATAAGATAGACAAGTGGGACCTCATCAAACTGACAAGCTTCTGCAAAGCCAAAGAAACCATCAGGAGAGGGGGGAGACAGCCTACAGACTGGGAAAAAATATTTGCCCACTGTATGTCTGACAAAGCCCTAACATCTAGGATCTACAAGGAACTCAAATGTGCCAAAAAGAAAAAAACCAACAGCCCCACTACAAAGTGGGAAAAGGAAATGAATAGACATTCTCAAAAGAAGACATAGGACCAGCCAACAGATACATGAAAAAATGCTCAGCCTCACTAGTCATCAAAGAAATGCAGATTAAAACCACACTGAGAAACTACCTAACTCCAGTCAGGATGGCCATCATCAATAACTCAGAAAACAACAGATGCTGGAGAGGATGCAGCAAAAAGGGAACATTTCCACACTGTGGGTGGGAGCGTAAACTAATGCAACCTCTGTGGACAGCGGTGTGGCAATTCCTAAAAGATTCGATAATCGACCTCTCATACAACCCTGCAGTCCTCCTACTGGGAAAATACCTGGAGGAACTCAAATTACTCTATGAAATAGAACCTGCACATGCATGTTTATTGCAGCTTTATTCACACCAACCGTGCTGCCCATCGAAAGAGGTCTGGTTTAAAAAAATGTGGTACATATACATGATGGAATATTACCCAGCCACAAAGGGGACAAAATTATGAACTTTGCAGCAACTAGGATGGACTTGGAGGCTATAATAATGAGTGATCTATCACAGAAACAAGGAACCGAATATCACATGTTCTGACTCAGAAGCAGACCTTGAACAGCTTTCGTAATACTATAGAAAAGAATTGACAGTGGTGGGAAACTGCCGGGATGGGCACACCTCATCAGCATGGGTCTCTGCATAGTGAACATTTGTATACCTAACCTTGAAGTGTACCCCACCTATTTAAAATAAAAAATTGGCCGGGTGCAGTGGCTCAAGCCTGTAATCTCAACATTTTGGGAGGCTCAAGTGAGGGGATTGCCTCAATCCACAGGTTCGAGAACAGCCTGGGCAACTTGGCAAGACCTAATCTCTACAGTAAATCAAAAATATTAGCTGGGTGTGGTAGCACGTGCCTGCAGTTCCGGCTACTTAGAAGGCTGAGGCAGAAGGATCACCTGAGCCCAGCAGGTCAACGCTGGGGTGGCCGTAAGCATACCACTGCACTCTAGCTTGAGTAACGGAGTGAGAATTCAACTAAAAAAAAAATTATTAAAAATGGAAAGATTAGCCGGGCTCGGTGGCTCAGCCTGTAATCCCGCGCCTTTGGGAGGCTGAGGTGAGTTGATTGCCTGAGCCCGCGGGTTCGAGACCCGCCCCGGCAGCGAGACGTCATCTCTACAATAAATCAAAAAATCAGCCGGGCGTGGTAGCGCATGCCTGTAATTCAAGCTACTCAGAAGGCTGAGGCGGAAGGATCGCCGGAGCCCAGTAGGTCGAGGTTGCGGTGGCCGGGAGCGGCCACTGCACTCCAGTCTGGGCGATAGAGTGAGACTCCAACTCAAAAAAAAAAAAGTTAATATTTTATTTTTCCACAGTTATATATGTACATAGTTATAATAAGGACATGTCAAACCAAGGTATTGGTAGTTATGCTTTCTCCTGAGGCCTCTAAACTTGCCTTGCAGATGGCTCCATCTCACCATGTCCTCACATGGCCTGTACTCTGTGCATACATATCCCTAGTGTTTCTCTGTGGACATCCTAATCTCCTTCCTTCTTAGACAGACACCAGTCAAGTAAACTTAGGACCCATCCTGAGTGACCTTATTTTAATGTATTGAACTTTTAAAGTCCCTATCTCCACATGCAATGACATTTAAGGTACTAGGGGCAAGGGCTTCAGCAAAGTAATTTTGGGGTGACAAAATTCAGTTCATAGCAAGTTCCTTACATTCTTTAAGCAGATTTTGAACATAAACTGATAGCACTGTGGAAAGGAAGGCCCCGACGAATCCTACAATTTCTTCTGATCCAGACAGCACATCTTACACATGTGGACACCTCTCTCCAAAAAAATAAGAATGTTGTCCCATAGTCACAGATACTGTTGGTAACAAGTTCAGGCCTTCTGGCTTTCAGAAAAACCTATCTTCAACTAAGTACCTCGAAGGGGCCTTTAGAACAAAAATTTCCAGTGAAAATAAACATGGGACAGAACCTGCTCATTGAATGCACTTGGCTCGGCAAGTGACCTGCATTTGTAATCAAAAAAACAAAGTCTTGGAGTTAACATCCTTGAAAAATGCAGCGTAGATACCTTCATGGCTTCTCTGTCCCACAAGAGCAACCAAGATCAAGCAATAACCGTCAAAATCAAGTTTTGCAGGACTCCAGGATCTGGTTAAAAATGTACAGCAGCCAAGTAAAGACTTGGTGAAGAAAGCGGATACTGCTTAGAGATGAGGAAGTGCCAGTACGTTTTAAATTACCTCACTACATCCTCTAGTTCCCAGATCAGAAACAAAGGACAGCTGCCCACAGTCCTCGTGCAAGCGGCTACTGGCAGACAAAGCAATATGGACATTAATCTCAAAGAACTGTGGTCGTCCGTTTCACCTTTATGGTGGCCCCTGATGGAATGGCACAAGGCCTGCCATTGTTCAGCCTGACTTGGAGCATTCTCTGGGCTGGAGTAGTTTCGTGGGTGGTATTGGCTGAAAGCATTTAAAGGCGAAAGTAATGTCTACAACAGCCAGGGGCCTCAGAGAACAGTCATGGACTGAAAAGGGTAAAATTAAAAGTATGGGGAAGGAGACACAGGTAGCAACGAGGGTATTTACACCCCTTGCGTATGCCTTGTAACCAAGATGCCACCTACACGATCAAGGCCAGCATGTGCAGAAAAGGCCTGAGACGTGTCCAAGGGTCCACCTCTGGCTGATCTTCAGATTTCACACAAGCAGAAAGTGAAGGCTTCCACAAAGTTCTGAATGGTCTTGTTAAGCATTGCAGGAGATTGCCAACACAGAGGTACTCTGCAAGGAATGGAAAGCATTTTCTTTCTTTCTTCCTTTGGTTCCAAATACTTTAAAAACGCTGATAAAACGCGGGTGACAACTAAGGAAGCCCTACTAACATCATGTAAAGGAGACTTGAAGACAAAAATTATTACAAGAGACAAGGAAGAATATTATACACTGATAAAATTGTCGTATCAGAACACACAACAATGACAAGCATATACACACCTAACAAAATAGCCCTAAAATATGTGAAGCAACCTGAGGAAGTGGACAGTTCCAAAATAATACTTGAAGATTTCAATACCCTACTTTACAAAACTGATAGAACAACTAGGCAAAGATTAACAGGAAAATTGCATACTTACATTACACTATAATTCAGCTGCACCTAACTGACAGAAAGAAAACATTCTAATTGACAATAGCAGAATACCCATGTTTCTTAAACGACCTAGGAAATTTCCTAGAAATACCAGTCATTGTGCCAAAGGAAAATTCTCTCTATAATTTTTAATGGACGGTGATAACATAACACATCTTCTGCTACAGTAATAATTAGAAATCAATAGCAGAAAGAAAACTGGAAAATCTGCAAATATGTGGAAATAAAGAATTCACTGGTAAACGGCAAATGGCCTAAGAAAATATCACCAGAGAAACCAGGAAATAATTAGAGAGAAAATAAAACAAAAGCACAAAATTCCAAACCTTATGAAATGCAGCGACAGTAGTGTTCTGAAAAACCTATGCCTACAAACAACTACATTAAAAAAGAAGAAATATCTGAAATCCATCATCTACCTTTACACGTTTAGAAATTAGCCAAAGCTAGCAGATGGGAAAAAAAATAAACAGTCGAGACAAACGAAATAGTGAATAGTAAAAAGCATAAAACATCAGTGAAGCCTTATGTGATTCTTTGAAAGATCATCCCATTTGACAAACTTTCAGCTACACGACAAAATGAGAGAAACTCAAATAGTAAAATCAGAAATGAAAGAGGACAATTACTACTGATTGACAGAAATAAAAAGCCTTTTAACAGAAAACTATGAATGTCGTATGACAGCAAATTGGATAACCTAAGTAAGGTACCGAAAAATTCCTACAAACACACAAAACTACCCAAACTGACTCAAGAATGAATAGTAAATCTGCACAGACTTATAACAGTGTGGTTTTTGGCCGTGGTACCAACACCATTCAAAGGATATGTGCACTGACACTGAGCCCAAGCATTGCCTTAAAAGGATTAAGATTTCTGGGTGTTTGTTTCTAGAATGAAGCAGACCTTCCTGCCATGAGGGACAAAACAGAGAAAGAGGTACTGACAGGAGAAAGAATAGATCGGGTTCTCTCATAGAACACTCTACAGTTCTGGACTCAGAAAGGCTGTCTCACACATGGTTATGGTTTATTACAGTTGCAGACAACTGATTAAAATCAGCACCATAAACAGGTATCACATGAAGAGAACAGATATTTATTCACATTTCTAAATTTATTTTTACCAAATTAAATCCTTCAGAAATTCCAGTTTAAGTAAAACTCAAATGTCAAAAGTGAGTAAATCTGCAATCATATTTTTTAACTTTCTTTAGACTCATTGTTGTTATTGTTGCTGCGGTTGTTGGATCTCTATTGCCTTCTTGGCCCTAACACTACCTCAGGAAAGGCCATATGTCATTGTAAATGTACTAGGATAAGGCATGCCCTACTCTTTTAAGCAATTTTGTAATTCTCAACTGTGTGAATTCAAATAAGAAACCTTCCCAGAGTATGCTCTCAAGCAAAGATTTGCATAGGCTTCTGATAATAAATTTGGGGGAATTTATCAGCAATTGACATGTATTTCCAGAATAGACACAGGCAGGGAATGTTGAAGGTCACTAATGGCACGAGTGAGCGCTCTGCTCTCATGACCTCATCTCCTACCAAAGGCTCAAACTTTTAACACTGTCACAGTGGGGGTTAAGATTTCAATGTAGGAATTTGGGAGTGACACAAACATTGGTCTTTAGTACTGTGATATACCAGCTTCGGTAGCAGATGAGCAAATTCAGGAATACACAATTTCAAAATTTGTAGGGCATATGCTTCCTCATTATACAATTGTTCATATTTATTAGCAGATCCAAATATATCTAGATTCTCTATAGCATATAAAAACAAGAAACCACAAGTATATAAACTTAAAACTTAGGCTCGGTAATTAGTGTTTAAGTAGTTGATCTTACATAGATATCATCTAGGTTTTTATTTCAGGCAAACATACTATAGCATTGAGCAAAGCTAGTCATTGTTTGAGCCCATTTAATTATTAACTATTTTTATAGCATGCCCTCGTTAGACAAGCATCACACACACACACACACACAAAAAGAAAAGAGCTGGGCACAGTGGCTCACATCACAGTGGCTTCCAAGTGCCTTGGAAGGCCAAGGCAGGAGGATTGCTTGAGTCCAGGAGTTTGAGACCAGGGTAGGCAACATAGGGAGACCCGGTCTGTAAAAAAAAAAAAAAAAAGTTTAAATTCGCTGTGTTTGTTGGTATGAACCTGTAGACTCAGCTACTCGAGAGGCTGAGGCAAAAGGACTGCCAGAGACCAGGAGGTGTAGGCTACAGTGATCTGTGATCATGCAACTGCACTCCAGCCTGGGTGAAAGAGTGAGACCTAAATCAATCAATCTATCAATAGAAAAGAAAAAACCCAAGAACGTAAATGCATGCGTATTTTGATTTCCTGCTTGTTCTGCTGGACACACATGCGGTAATGGAATTCATTTGCTGCATCTTTCCTCATACAATTCTTCTTAGCGTTGAGTTATAATTTGCACAACCCTAAATATCCAGGAAATACATTAGCTTATTCAATTAGTAAACCCAGGTAGAATAAAAGTATATGCCCATATTATACTTAAAACCGACAACTC
>NW_007025148.1:0-964 GCF_000164805.1 Carlito syrichta
CAGTCACTGGGAAATCCGTAGAGAGAGAGTCAGTCAGGGGGACCCATCACAGAGGAGTGCTAGTCACTGGGACAGCAATTATGGAGGAGGACCATTTACTGGAATACTCACCACTGAGTAGGATTAGTCACATGACACCCAATTTGAAGGAAGGTCAGTTACTAAGGCATTAACCACAGAGAAGTCCCATCCAATGGCCCAATATGAAGGAGGTCCAATCATTGGAACAGTCAACACAGAGAAGGGTCCGTCATTGGGGGCCTGATCACCAAGGAGGACCAATCAGCGTGGCATTCACCACAGAGGAGAGCAAGTCACTGAGTGACCCATTACAGAGGAGGGCCAATCACTAAGATATCTATCAGAGAAGAGGGCCAGTCACTGGAATGTTCAACATTGTGGAGGATCATTCACTGTGGCACACGACACAGATGAGAGTTTGTCACTAGGGAACTGATTAGTAGAGCATCAGTCACTAGGGTTCCAATCAGAGGAGGGCCTGTTACTGGGCTAGCCAATGCAGAGGAGGCAAAATTAAGGTGGTACTCTTTACAGAGGAGGATCAGTCACTGTGATATTTTATATTGAAGAAGACCACTCACCAGGGCACCCATTAAAGAGGACACCCAATAACTGGAGTATTTGACAGATGGGAGGCAGTCACTGTGACTCTCATCAGAGATTAGAATAAGTCACTTGGGCACCCATCGCAGAGGAGGGATAGTAACTGTGGTACCTTATTTGGATGAAGAACAGTCACTGGGGCACTGATCACAAAGGAGTTCCAGTCAATGGAACACCTATTATGGAGGAGGCCCAGGCATTAGGACACCCAGGAACCCATTAGAGATGAGTGCTAGTCACTGGGGCACTCATGTAGCAGGAGATTCAGTAGGAAGTATAGCCCTCATAGAAGAGGACTAATCACTGTGGCACCTATTGCAGAGAATGGCCAGTCACAGAG
>NW_007025149.1:0-5939 GCF_000164805.1 Carlito syrichta
TGCAATCGATTGGAATGGAGAGGAATGGAATGGAATCGAGAGGAATGAAGAGTAAAGGAGCGGGATGGAATGGAATGGAATTGAGAAGTATGGAATGTAATGGAATGGAATTCAGAGAAATCGATAGGAATGGAGAGGAATGAAATGAAATTCAGAGGAATGGAATGGAATGGAATGGAGTGGAGAGTAATGTAATGGAATGCAGAGAAATAAATTGAATGGAGGGGAATGTAAATAAATGAAGAGGATTGTAAGGGAAAAATGGAATGGAATGGAGTGGAATGGATTGGAAAGAAAAAGAATAAGAGAAGAATGGAATGTATTACATAGGAGAGGAATGGAATGGAATGGAAAGGAAAGGACGGAATAGACTGGAGAGGAATGAAATGGAATGCCATGTAGAGGAATGGAATGGAGTGGAATGTAAAGGAATAGAATGAAATGTAGAGGAATGGAATGAATTCGAGAAGAATAGAAGCTAGATGTATGGAATGGAATGGAGAGGATTGGTATGGAATGCAGAAGAAAGGAATAAAGAGCAATGAAATAGAAGTAGAGAGGAATAGAAAGAAAGAGAATGGAATGGAATGGAGAGAAATATAATGCAATAGAGAGAAATGGAATGGAGAGGATTGGAATGGAGACAGTGGAATGGAGTGGTATGGAATGGACAGGAGAGGAAAGGAATGAAATGGGGAGTAATGTAATGGAATTAAATGAAATGTAAAGGTTTGTTATCGAATAGATGGGTAGTGAATGCACAGGAATGGATAAGCATGAAATAGATAGAATGGAGAGGAATGTAGAATGGAATAGAATGGAGAGGAATATAGAATGGAATAGAATGGAGAGGAATAGAATGGAATGGAAAGGCATGCAATAGAATGGAATGGAATGGAATAGAGAGAAAGGTAATGGAATGCAACAGAATACAGAGGAATGAAGAGGAATAGAGAGGAAGGGAATGGAATGGAATTCAGAGGAAAGGTTTGCAAATGAGAGGAATAGAATGAAATGGAGAGGAATGGAATGGAACAGAATGGAATGGAATGGAGAGGAATGGAATGGAATGCAGAGCAATGGAATAGAGGAATGGAATGGAATAGAATGGAGAGATATGGAATGGTATAAGAAGAATGGAAAGGAATGGAGAGGATTGGAATGGAATGATGTGGAATGAAATAAAATGAAATGGAGAATAAAGGAGAGGAATGGAATGGAGCAGAATGAAATGGAATGGAATAGAAAGCAATGGAATGGAATGCAATGGAATACAGAGGAATGATGTGGAATGGAGAGGAAAGGAATGGAATGCAATTCAGAGGAATGGTTTCCAAAGAGTAGGAATAGAATGGAATGGAGAGGAATGGAGTCGAATAGAGTGGAATGGAATGGAGAGAATGGGATGGAATGCAGAGCAATGGAATAGAGGAATGGAATGGAATAGAACGGAGAGGTATGGAATGACATGAGAAGATTGGAATGGAATGGAGAGGATTGGAATTGAATGATGTGGAATGAAATAAACTGGAATGGAGACGAATGGAGAGGAATGGAATGGAAAGGAATGGAGAGGAATGTGATAGAAAGGAGAGGAATAGAATGGAATGGAATCAGTGTAATGTAGAGGTATGGAATAGAAAGTTGAGGAAAGGAATGGAATGGAGAGTAATGCAATGGGATGAAATGATATGGAGAAGTTTGTTATGAAATGGATGGGTATTGAATGCACTGGAATTGACAGGAATGGAATGGAGAGGAATTGGTTGATATGGAATGGGATGGAACGGGATTGAATGGAGAGAAATGGAATGGAATGAAATAGAATGGAAGAAAATGGAATGGAATACAATGGAGTACAGAGGAATGAAAAAGAATGGAATGGGGAGGAAAGGAATGGAGAAGAATGGAATGGAATGAGGAGGAATGGAATGGAATGGAATCGAGGTGAATGAAGAGCAAAGGAGTGGTATGGTGAGGATTCAAATGTAATGGAATGGAATGGAATAAGATTCAGAGGAATGAATTGGAACGAAGAGAAAAGAAATGGAATGAAGTCTAATGAAATGGAATGGAATGGAATGGAATGGAAGTGAATGAGAGCAATGGAATTGAATGGATATGTTTTGGAAAGGAATGGAGAGGAATAGAAAGGAACGGAGAGGATTTGAATTGAATGGCAGGAAAGGGAATGGAATGGAGTGCAAAGGAGTAGAATGGAGAGGAATTAAGGGGAATGGAGAAGAATGGAAAGGAGAGTAATAGAATTGAATGGATTGCAAAGGAGAGGCAAGGAATGAAATGAGAGGAATTGAATGGAAAGGAAAGGATGAAATAGAGTGGAGAGGAATGGAATGGAAGGAATTTAATGGGATGGAATCGCATGTAAAGGAATGGAATGGAATGGAATGTAGAGAAATGAAATGTAATCAATGGAAAATAGAGGAATGGAATGGAATAGAGAGGAACGGATTGGAGAGGAATGGAATGGAGTAGAGAGTTATGGAATGGAATGCTGAGGAATGTAATGGAAAGGAGCAAAATGGAGTGCAATGAAATGGAATCGGAGGTATGTCTTGTACTGGAATGAAATGGAATTCAATGGAGAGGAATGGATTGGAGAGGAATGGAATGAATAGGAATGGAATGGAATATAAATGAATAAAGAAAAATGGAATGCAATCGAGTGGAATGGAGAGGAATGGAATGAAATGGAATGGAATGGAATGGAAAGGAATGAAGACTAAAGGAGAGGGATGGGATGGAATGGAATGGAATGGAATTGAGAAGAATGTAATGGAATGGAGGGGAATTCAGAGAAATTGATAGAAATGGAGAGGAAGGGAATGGAATTCAGAGGAATGGAATGGAATGCAGAGAAATAAATTGATTCGAGCGAAATATAAATGAATGGAGAGGATTGCAGGAAGGAAGAAATAAATGGAATTGAGTGGAATGTATTAGAAAGGAAAGGATTGAGAGAAGAATGGAATGGAATGGATTGCAAAGGAGAGGAATGGAATGGAATGGAGAGGAATGGAGTGAGAAAGAAATGACGGAATAGAGTGGAGAGGAATGGAATGGAATGGATAGAAATGGAATAACTATTCTCCACCTACATGTATGTCAAAGGCATAAGATCTAGGATCTAAAAGAAACTCAAACACTCAGAAAATCACAGAAAAAGAGTCCCTTTAAATGTAATCGAGAGGAATGGAAGGGAAATGTATGGAATTGAATGGAGACGAACAGAATGGAATGGAGAAGAATGGAATGAAGAGCAATGGAATAGAGAGTAGTAGAATGCAAGGGAGTGGAATGGAATGGAATGCAGGGTAATGTAATGGAAAGGAGAGGAATGGAATGGAAAGGAATGTAATGGAGAGGAATTTACAGGAATGGAATGGAGAGGAATGGAATGGAATGGAGTCTGTAATGGAGAGGTACTGAATGGAAAGGAGGGGAAAGGAATGAAATGGAGAGTAATGCAATGGAATGAAATGATATGGAGAGGTTTGTTATGGAATGGATGGGTATTGAATGCACTGGAATTGATAGGAATAGAATGGACAGGAAGGAATGCATAGGAATGGAGAGAAATGGAATGGAATGGAATGGAGAGGAATGGGATATGGAATGGGATGGAACGGAATTGAACAAAGAGAAATAGATTGGAATGAAATGAATTGGATAAAAATGAAATGGAATGGAATGGATTACAGAAGAATGAAATAGAATGGAGAAGACTGGAAAGGAATGGAGGGAAAGGAAAGGAGAAGAATGGAATGAATGGAATGGAGAGGAATGGAATGGAATGGAGAGGAATGGAATGGAATCGAGAGGAATGAAGAGCAAAGGAGTGGTATGGAGAGTAACAGAATTTAATGTAACGGCATAGATTATAATTAAGAGGAAAGAAATGGAACGGAGAGGAAAGGAATGGAATGAAGTCTAATGGAATGGAATGGAACAGAATGGAATGGAAGTGAATGAGGGTAATGGAAAGTAATGGAGATGTTTTGGAAAGGAACGGAGAGGAATGGAAAGAAAGGGAGAGGATTTGCAATGAATGGCATGAAAGGGAATGGAAGGGTATAAAGAGGAATGGAAAGGAGTGGAAAGGAGTGGAATGAAGAGGAATTAAGGGTAATGGAGAGAATGGAAAAGAGGGGAATAGAATGGAATGAATTGCAAAGGAGAGGAATGGAATGGAATGGAGAGGAATGGAATGGAAAGGAAAGGATGGAATAGAGTGGAGAGGAACGAAATGGAATGGACTGAAATGGGATGTAATGACATGTAAGGAATGGATAGGAATGGAATGTAGAGGAATGGAATGAATTGTAGAGGAATGGAATGAATTGTAGAGTAATGGAATGTAATCGAGAGGAATGGAAGAGATACATAAGGAATGGAATGGAGAGGAACAGCATGGAATGGAGAAGAATGGAATTTAGAGCAATGGAATAGAGAGTACTAGAATGGAAGGGAATGGCATGAAATCAAGAGAAATGGAATGGAGTGGAGAGAAATGGAATTGAACGGGGATTGGAATGGAGCAGAATGGAATGGAGAGTTATGGAATGGAGAAGTATGGAATGGAAAGGAAAGGAATGAAATGGAGAGTAATGCAATGGAATTAAAAGAAATGGAGAGGATTGTTATAGAATGGATTGGTATGGAATGGATTGGTGTTGAATGCACAGGAATGGATAAGCATGAAATGGAGTGGAATAGAATGGAGAGGAATGTAGAAGGGAAAGGAATGGAGAGAAATGTAATGTAATGGAATGAAATGGAATGGAGAGGAATGCAATGAAATAGAAATGGAACGCAATGCAATGGAATACAGGGGAATGAAGAGGAATAGATAGGAAAGAAATGGAATGGAATGAAAATCAGAGGTTTGGTTTGAAACGGGGAGGAATGAAATGGAATGGAGAAGAATGGAATGGAGAGGAATGGAATGGAATGGAGTGGAACGGAATGGAATGGAATGCAATAGAATGGAATGGAATGCAATGGAATGGAGAGAAATGGAATGAAATGCAGAGCAATGTAATAGAGGAAGGTGATGGAATAGAAAGGAGAGCTATGGAATCGCAGGGAGAGGAATGGAATGGAAGGGAGAGGATTGGAATGGAATGATGTGGAAAGAAATAAAATGGAAAGGAGACTAATGGAAACGAATGAAGAGTAATGGAATGGAATGCAATAGAAGGAAATGGAATGGAATGGAAAGGACAGGATTGGAATGGCATTGAGAGGAATGTAATGGAAAGGAGAGGAATGCAATGGAAAGGAATGCAATGGAGAGGGATGTAAAGAAACGGAATGGGGAGGAATGGAATGGAATAAGAGTAATAGAGAAGATATGGAATGGAAAGGAGAGGAAAGAAATGGAATGGAGAGTAATGCAATGGAATGAAATGAAATGGAGAGGTTTGCTATAGAATAGATGGGTAATGAATGCACTGGAATTGATAGGAATGGAATGGACAGGAATGTTATCTGAAGGAATGGAGAGAAATGGAATGCAATGGAATGGAATTGAGAGGAATGGGATGGTATCGAATGGGATGAAACGGAATTGAATGGAGAAGAATGGAATGGAATGGAGAAAATGGAATGAAATGCATTGGAGTAGAGAGGAATAAAGAGGAATGGAATGGAGAGGAATGGAGAGGAATGGAATGGAATGGAATGAAAATGAATGGAATGGAGAGAAAAGAAATGAAATGAATAGAAATGGAATGGAATGGAACGTACAGTAATGGAATGGAATGTAAAATAATTGAATGTGAGAGGAAGGAATGGAAAGGAATGGAATGGAATGCAGAGTAAAGAAATGGAGAGGAATGGAATGGAGAAGAATAGAATGGAGTGGAATGGAGAGAAATGAAATGGAATCAATGGAAAATAGAGGAATGGAGTGGAGA
>NW_007025150.1:0-367 GCF_000164805.1 Carlito syrichta
CCTATTTTCCTTCCATTTTTTAGGCCATTTATCTCTTAAGTGTTTTTTCCAGCCTTAGCTGATAATGAAACTAAATATTTCCAGCTCTTTTTTGGGGTCTACTTTCATCAAGAATTAGTAATCAATACAGGAAAATTGATAGAAAGTAGCAGAAACCAATAGTTTTCATTCACTCAGGCAGTCAGTTCATTGATACTGTGTTTTGGGCCACCATAAAATAATGAGTACAAGATGCCTGCCCCAAGAAACAATAATATGTTAAGAAAAACAAGCAAACATGTAAACAGACAAAGTACATTATCTTTAATACTTCAATGGAGGTAGTTTCTGGAAGCCCTTACTTATGCATCCTAGACAATCATAAAAC
>NW_007025151.1:0-418 GCF_000164805.1 Carlito syrichta
AATTCCTTATCAGAACCCTAAAGGACCATACCATTAAAAATAAGACACACAAGTGGGACCTCATCAAACTAATGAGTTCTGCAAATCAAAAGAAACCATCAGGAGAGCAGGGAGACAGCCCACAAAACAGAAAAAAAAGATATTTGCCTACTGTATCCTGAAAAAGGCCTAATATCTACAAGAAACTCAAATATTCCCAAAGGTAAAAAAGAAAACAAAAGAAAACAAATCAAAACACACACACACACACACACACACACACACGCACACACGCACACACACACACATTAAAACCTGGGCAAAATATATGAACAGACACTTCTAAAAAGAAGATATACAGGCATGCAACAGACTCATAAAATAGTGCACAACCTCACTCATGAACGAAATGCCAATCAAAACCACATTGAGATATCAC
>NW_007025152.1:0-365 GCF_000164805.1 Carlito syrichta
AAGGATAGAGGCCAAACTCGGGGGTTGAGACTCATCATCCCAGTGCTTTGGAAGGCCAAGACCTGTGACCGGCCTGAACCCATGGGCTGAAACTTGCTTGGGCACCATGGCGAGACCTCGTCTCTACCCTCCATCCCAAATGAGCTGGGCGTGGTGGCACGTGTCTGTTGTTCCGACTCCTCAGAAGGCTGGGAAAAGGTTTGCCAGAGTTTGGCGGGCCGAGTCAGTGGTGGCTGGGAGTGAGCCATTACCTTCCAGCCTGGGCGATGGAGTGAGACTCTGACTGAAAGGAAAAAAGATAAAACAGAAGTGCATCCATTTGTGTGTGGAGTTGGGATCATCATGAACAGAGAGAGATCATTTGG
>NW_007025153.1:0-364 GCF_000164805.1 Carlito syrichta
TCTCTACAAAAAAAAGAAAGAAAAAAGAAATTAGCCAGTCATTGTGGCACATGCCTGTAGTCCCAGCTACTCCGAAGGATGAGGCAGAGGGATCGTCTGCATCTAGGAGGTCGAGGCTACGGTAAGCTATGATGGTGCCACTGCACTCCAGCCTGGGTGACAAAGTAAGACCCTGATAGAAAAAAAATAAAGGCATGGAGAACATCCTCTGTCCGATCACACACTGCCTTGCTTTCTTAAACAGAGAATGTGGTGCATACCCTTATGTTCCTCGTTACCTGGGAGCTGACATATAGCAAACTTGTTGTGATTTGCTGTAAAACCAGTGCCACCAGGGGCTATGGAGATGCCTGGAGCTCGTTCA
>NW_007025154.1:0-862 GCF_000164805.1 Carlito syrichta
CAATGGAATGCAAAGGAATGAAATGGAATTGAATACAATGGAATTGAATGGAGAGGAATGGAATGGAATGGAATGGTATGGAAAGGAATGGAGAGGAATGGAATAGAATGGAATTGAATGGAATACAATAGAATGGAATGGAGAGGAATGACATAGAATGGAATGGAATGCATGGTATGCTAAGGAAAGAAATGGAGAGGAATGGAATAGAATGGAATTGAATGGAATGAAATGAGAGGAATGACAAAGAATGGAATGGAATGGAGAGGAATGGAATTGAATAGAATGCATTGGAATGTAGAAGAATGACATGGAATGGAGAGGAAAGGAAAGAAATGGAACGGAATGGAATGGAATGGAATGGAGAGGAGTGGAAAGAATGAAATGGAACGTAGAGTAATTGAATGGAATGGATAGAAAAGGAGAGGAACGCAGTTGAATGGAATGGAATGGAGAGGGATGAAATAGAATGTAATGGAAATGAGCGTATTGTAGAGGAATGGAGACGAATGGAGAGGAATGGAGAGGAATAGACACAAATGTTATGTAATGAAATAGGCTGGAATGGAAAGGATTCAAGAGAGAGGAATAGCGTGGACTGGAATGGAGTTGAAAGTAAAGGAATAAGATGGAATGGCATGGCATGGCTTGGTATGGAATGGAATGGAAAGGAGAGGAATGGAATGGTTTCGAACGGAATGGAATAGAAGTGAGAGGAATGGAATGGAGAATAATTGAATGGAATGAAATGTGGAGGAAAGGAAGGGGATGGAATGAAATGGGGTGGAAAAGAATGGAATGCAGAAGAATTGAATGGAATGGAATGTGGAGGAAAGGAAGGGAATAGAATGAAATGGGGTGG
>NW_007025155.1:0-364 GCF_000164805.1 Carlito syrichta
GCTAGCAAGCTGACTTAAAGCTAGCTATGCTGCTTGGCAGCTGGCTATCCAGCTGACAACGAACTGACTTAACTAGCTAGCCAGCGGAGTTAAAGGTGATTTAACTAGCTAGCTACCTATCTAGCCAACTGACTTAACTAGCTGATTTATCTAGCTAGCTACCTAGCTAGCTATCATATACCTAGTTGATTAACTACCTGACTTAACTAGCAACCTAGCTGACATATCAAGCTGACTTAACTAACTAGATACATATCTAGTCAGTTGACTTAACAAGCTGTAAAAACTAGTGAGCCAGCTGGCTACCCATTCGATGGTACAAGCTTTTTCAAAAGCTAGCCAGTTGGTTAGACAACTGACTTAA
>NW_007025156.1:0-376 GCF_000164805.1 Carlito syrichta
ACTGACTGAACTAGCTAACTACTTAGCTAACCAGCTGACTTAACTAGATGAAATAACTAGCGAGCCAACTGGCTACCCATCTGAACTAACTACCTTTTTAGCAAGCTAGCAAGATTGCTAGATAACTGATTAACGAGTTGACTTAACTAGCTAGCCATCTGGTTAGCCAACTGATGAATCTAGCTAATTTAACTGCTGGTCAGCTGGCTAGCAAACTGACTTAATGGCCTAGCTACCTAGCTATCCAGCCATCTAGCTAACTGACTTAACTATCTGACTTAATGTAGTAGCCAACTGACTAGTCAGGAGACTTAATTAACTAGCTACCTAGATAGACAGCTGGATAACCAGCTGACTTAATTAGTTGACTTAAATA
>NW_007025157.1:0-950 GCF_000164805.1 Carlito syrichta
AATGGAGGGGAATGGAATGCAGAGGAAAAGAATGGCTTGAAATTGAAGGGAGTAGAGAGGAATGGGATAGAGAGGAATGGAATGGAAAGGAATGGAAAGGAATGGAATTGAATGGAGAAGAATTGAGAGTAATGGAATGAAGAGGAATGGCAAGGAATGGAATGGAATGGAGAGGAACGGAATGCAATGGAATAGAATGGAATGGATATGTATGGACTGGAATGAAATGGAATGGAATGGAATGCAGAGGAATGGAATGGAAAGGAGAAGAATGGAAAGGAATGGATGGAGAGGAATGTAATGCAATGGAATGGAGTGGAAAGGAGAGGAATGGAATGGAAAGGAATAGAATGGAAAGGAGAAGAAAGAAATGGAATGGAAAGGAATGGAAAGGAATGGAATGGAGTTGAATGGAGAGGAATGGAATGGAATGGAGAGTAATGAAATGGAAAGGAGAAGAATAAAATGGAATGGAACGGATATGAAAGGAAAGGAATGAAATGGAAAGGAATGGAATGGAATGGAATGGAATGGAAAGGAATGGAATGGAATGGAATGTAGAGGAATGGAATGGAAAGGAGAATAATGGAATGGAGTTGAATGGAGAGGAATGGAATGGAATGGAGAGTAATGAAATGGAAAGGAGAGGAATAAAATTGAATGGAATGGATATGAAAGGAAAGGAATGAAATGGAATGGAATGGAATGGAAAGGAATGGAATGGAATGGAATGGGGAGGAATAGAATGCGATGGAATGGAATGAAGTGGAATGGAGAGTAATGGAATGGAAAGGATTAGAATGGAATGCAGTGGAGTGGAAAGGAATGGAGTGGAGAGGAATTGAGAGGAATGGAATGGAGAGGAAAGGGGAAGAATGGAATGGAATGGCGAGGAATGGATTGTGATGGAATGGTTTGAAAAGAAATGGAGAGGAATGGAATGGAATGGA
>NW_007025158.1:0-648 GCF_000164805.1 Carlito syrichta
AGTCAGATGGCTTGCCAGTTGGCTAGCTAGTTAAGTCACCTAGTTAACTCAGCTTGCTAGTCATCTGGTTACCTAGGAAGCTAGGTAGTTAAGTCAGCTGGCAAGCCAGTGGGATACGTAGGTATCTAGCTATTTAAGTCTACTGGCTAACCACAAGTCTAGCTAGTGATGTCAGCTAGTTAAGTCAGCTGGCTAGCCAGCTGGCTAACTAGATAAGTCACCTAGTTGAGTGAACTGGCTTGCCAGCTGGCTAGCAGGTTAAGTCAGCTAGTTAGTTCAAGTAGATAGCTAGTTAAGTCAGTGAGTTATGTTAGCTGGCTTACCCCCTGGCTAGCTAGGTGGATAGCTAGTTAAGACAGCTGGCTAGCTGGATGTTTATCTAGTTAATTCAGCCAGTTAAGTCAGCTGGTTAGCCAGCAGACTAGCTAGGTGGCTGTAAAGATAATACGGCTCATAGGCAGACAGGTCTGATAGGTGACTAGATAGGTAGGTGGCTAACTAGTCAGCTAGCTAGTCAGCTTGCTAATCAGCTAGCTCATTAATTCAGTTAGGTTGTCAGCTAGCTAATCAGCTAGATCATTGTCAGCTAGCCAGCTAAATAGTCAGCTGGCTAGCAAGTTAAGAAACCTAGTTAAGTCAGCTGGCTAG
>NW_007025159.1:0-622 GCF_000164805.1 Carlito syrichta
CTTGCCAGCTGACTGAACTACCTAGCTTCCTAGCTAACCAGTTGGCTAGTGATCTGAGTAAACTAGGTGACTTAACTAGCTAGACAGTTGGCAAGCCATCTGAATTAATTAGCTAGATACCCAAGCTAGGCAGGTGGGTAGCCAACTGACTTAACTAGCTGATTAACTAGCTAGCTAGCTGACATAACTAGCTGACTTAACAAACTGGCTACCTAGCAAACCAGCTGACTTTGCTAGCTGAAATAACTGGCAAGCTTCCTAGCTAGCTATCTAGCAAGCAAGCTGACATAACTAGCTGACTTAACTGGCTGGCTACCTAGATAGCCAGTTGGCTTTACTATCTGAAATAACTAGCCAGACAACTGTCTAGCCATCTGAATTAACTAACTTTTTAACTAGCTATCAAGCTGGCTAGCCAACTGACTTAATGAGGTGACTTAACTAGCTAGCCAGCTGGTTAGACAGCTGACTTAACTAGTTGATTAATGAGCTAGGCAGCTGGCCAACCAGGTGGCTTAACTTGCTCTCTAGCTTGCTAGCCATCGGGATAGCCAACTTTCTTACCTTGCTGACTTAATTATCTAGCCACCCATCTAGCCAACTGACTTAAGTAGGTCACTAC
>NW_007025160.1:0-474 GCF_000164805.1 Carlito syrichta
TGCCGCCTTATCTCTGCGCCTTTGCCCCAATCTCCCTACCATGTCCCATCATGGCCCTGCTTTATTTTCTTCCACCATCACTTCCTGAGCTATCGTCGCTTCCTGAAACTCCCTTATCTGTGTGTTCAGATGTGCGCTCATCATCTCTCCCAAACTCTAACGAGGGCAGGGCCTTCTGAGTCCTGCCCACAGCCATATGCCAAGCACAGAGGAATGGGGCAAGTGGAAGGAGCTGGGCTCAAGGCCCCCACTCTTTTTACAAGAAGGGCAGCCGTGGGACCAGCGGTGAGTGACATGCCTCTCTGTACCTGGGCTTTCCTCCGTGCCTCACGGACAGCAGCCTGGAGAGTCTGCTTTCAAGCGGTAGCCTGGGGATGCTCAGGAGGCCAGGGTGCAAATCCTGATTATGCAGGTGCTAGCACAAAGTCTTCACCCAGTGAGTAAATAAATGGATGAATAAATGTCTTTACTTTG
>NW_007025161.1:0-395 GCF_000164805.1 Carlito syrichta
AGCTATCCAGCTGGCTAGCCAGCTGAATTAACTAGCTGACTTAACTAGCTAGCTACCTAGGTAGCCCACTTTCTTAAATTGTTAGCTAACTAGGTAGCTACCTAGATAGCCAGCTGACTTAAATAGTTAGCTAACTGGCTAGCTACCAGCTAACCAGCTGACTGAAATAATTTCCTACCTAGCTAGCTAACTGACTTAACCAGCTAGCTAACTAGTTAGCTTAGTCGTTAGATAGCATGCAAGTTAGCTGATTTAATCCACTTAATTCATTATCTAATGAGCTAGCTAGCTGACTCAACGAGCTGACTTAACTTGTTAGGTAACTAGTTAGCTAGCAGACTCATCCAACTGACTTAAAACTCGTTAGCTAACTAACTTGCTAGTTGACTCAACCA
>NW_007025162.1:0-360 GCF_000164805.1 Carlito syrichta
CTCTAACTTCCATTCCATTCCATTCCTCTCCATTCCATTCCATTCTATTCCTCTCCATTCTATTGCTCTCCTTTTCGTACTATTACATTTCATTCAATTCTTCTCCATTCCGTTACTCTAAATTCGATTCTATTGCATTCCAATGCTCTCCATTGCAGTCCCTTCCTTTGCTTTCCCTTCCAATCCAAGCCATTCAATTCCATTCCGTTTTTTCCTATTTTATTACTTTTCATTTCTTCTTCTAAATTCCATTCCTTTCCATTCTGCTCCATTCCATTCCGCTCCATTCAATTACTCTCCATTCCATTCCTCTCCATTCCTATCCATTCCATTCCAATCCATTCCATCCCACTCCATTCC
>NW_007025163.1:0-378 GCF_000164805.1 Carlito syrichta
TCCCTTGTGTGTGTTTAAAAAAACTAATAAATTACTACTATGATTATTTCATTCATTTATTCATTTGATGCACATTGACTGAGCATCTACTATGGATCAATTATTCTGGTGACTGATAGAAGATCAAAGCTGAAGAACCAATCAGTTTCATAATTTATATTAATAATTCATGGCATCATTTTGCTAGAAGAGATCTCAGATTGGGTCTGATTCAACCTTCTCATTTTGCTGAGGAGGAAATGGAAGTTCAGTAGGTAGAGATAACTAGCTTATGATGTGTTGAATCTATCTAATTTAGAAGATTCAGGTTACCCTGAAACACAATGTGTCAGGAGGGTCTACCCCAAGACAACTAGCTACTGAGAAGGAAGAAAGAAG
>NW_007025164.1:0-359 GCF_000164805.1 Carlito syrichta
ATATGATCTTATACATAGAAAACTCTAAAAACTCCACCAAAAACTCTTAGATTTGATAAAAAAATTCTTTAAATTTCAGCATGCAAAATTAACATACAGAAATCAGTGGCATTCCAGACACCTATAAGCTAGCTGAGGACCAACTCAAAAAAGTCATCCTATTTACAATAGCTACAAACAAAAATAAAATACCTGAGAATATATTAAACCAAGGATGTGAAAGATCTCTGCAAGGAGAACTACAAAACACTGATGAAAGAAATTGAAGAGTACATAAACACATGGAAAAACATCCTGTACTCATAGATTGGAAGACTCAATATTGTTAAAATGACCACACTGCCTAAAGCAATCTACAG
>NW_007025165.1:0-2639 GCF_000164805.1 Carlito syrichta
TTTGTGGGATAATCCTCAGAGTTGAGGGGGCAAATTGGGTGAAAAAATAAAAAGGCATCCATGGCTTGTTTGTATCTCTAATGGAACCAATTATTACCATTAACCATGATACTTATACTTGATTTGGTGTCAAAATTTGTCAATTTAAGTGAAGTTTCTTTCATTCCTAACTTGCTAGAGTTTTTGATTCAAGATGACTGCTAATTTCAACATAATTTTTAATTGATACTGTGTTAAGCGTCACTCTGCACATAAGCATGATCTCTCCAGAATACACAGGAAAATGTCATAGCACATTCTACTCCTCCTCCCCTTCGTCCCCCTCCTCCTCCTCTTTCTTCTTCTTTCTGAGGGATAATCCTCAGCAATGGCAAGGTAAAGTGGGTGAAAAAGAAAAAGGCATCCTTGGCTTTTATCTATTTCTAATGCAACCAAGTTATGACCATGAACTATGATACTTACTCTTGATTTGGTGTCAAAATCTGTCAAATTAAGTAAAGTTTCTTTCATACCTAACTTACAAGTGATTTTGATTCAAGATGAATGCTAATTTTTACATTATATATTGTTTAATTGATAATGTATTCTGCCTCACAATGTCTGCACATAAGCATGATCTCTTGAGACTACACAGGAAAATGTCGTTGCACATTCTCCTCGTCCTACACAACCTCCTCATCCTCCTCCACCACCTCCTCCTCCTCCTCCTCCACCTGCTCCTCAGCACCCTTCTTCTTTAGTTGATAAAAAATTATGCGCCATTCTATCTGCACCTAAGCATGATCTCTCCAGAATCCAGAGGAAAATGTCACAGCACATTCTACTCCTCCTCCACTTCTTTCCTCCTCCTCCTCGTCCTCCTCCTTCTCTTCTTCCTCTTTCCTCTTCTTTTGTGGAATAATCCTCACAGATGGTGGGGGAAATTGGGTGAAAAAATTAAAAGGCATGCATGGTTTCTTTCTATTTGTAATGGAACCAAGTTATTACCAATAATTATGATACTTACTCTTGATTTGGTGTCAAAATTTATCAAATTAAGAAAAGTTCCTTTCCTTCCTAACTTACAAGAGTGCTTGATTCAAAATGACAGCTAATTTCCACATTATTTATTCTTTAAATGATAATGTATTATGTGTCCCACTGACTGCATATAAGCATGATCTCTCCAGAATACTCAGGAAAATGTCCTTACACATTCTCCTACTCATCTGCCGCTGCCTCCTCCTCCTCCTTCTCCTTCTCCTTCTCCTCCTCCTCTCCTCCTCCTCCTCCTCTTTCTCCTTCTGAAGTTGATAATAAATTATGCCTCATTCTGTCTGCACATAAGCATGATCACTGCAGAATAATCAGGAAAATATCTTGCACATTCTACTCCACCTCCTCCTCCGTCTCCTCTGCCTACTGCTTTACTTGATAACAAATTATTTCTCATTCTGTGTGCACATAAGCATGATCTCTCCAGACTAGATAGGAAAATGTCCTTGCACATTCTCTCCTCCTCCTCCAACTACTCGTCATCCTGCTCCGCCTCCTCCTCCTCCTCCTTCTCTTTCTTCTTCTTCAGTTCATGATAAATTATGCCTCATTCTGACGGCACATAAGCATGATCACTGCAGAATAATCAGGAAAATGTCCTTGCACATTCTCCTCCTCCTCCACCTCCTCCGCCTCCACCACCTCTGACTCCTCTTCCCCCACCTCCTCCTCCTCCTCCTCCTCCGACTCCTACTCCTCCTCCACCTTCTCTGCCTCCTCCTCCACTGCCGGTTCCACTGCCTCCTTTAGTTGATAACAAATTATTCCTCATTCTGTCTGCACATAAGCATGATCTTTCCAGACTACAGTGGAAAATGTCCTTGCACATTCTCCTCTGCCTCCTCCTCGTCCTCCTCCACCTCCTCCTCCATCATCTCCTCCTCCACGTCCTTCTTCTTTAGTTGATGAAAAATTATGCCTCATTCTATCTGTACATAAACATGATCTCTCCAGAATACTTAGGAAAATCTCGTAGCACATTCTACTCCCCTTCCACTTGTTTTCCTCCTCACCCTCCTCCTCCTCCTCCTCCTCCTTCTCCTCGTCTTCCTCTTTCCTCTTCTTTTGTGGGATAATCCTCAGAGATGTGGGGGGGGGTAAATTGGGTGAAAAAATAAAAAGGCATCCGTGGCTTGTTTCTATCTCTAATGGAACCAATTATTACCATTAATTATGATACTTATATTGATTTGGTGTCAAAATTTGTCAAATTAAGTAAAGTTTCTTTCATTCCCAACTTGCTACAGTTTTTGATTCAAGATGACTGCTAATTTCAACATATTTTTTAATTGATACTGTATTAAGCATCACTCTGTCTGCACTTAAGCATGATCTCTCCAGAATACACAGGTAAATGTCCTTGTACATTCTCCTCCTCCTCCTCCTCCTCCATCTGCTCCGCCTCCTCCTTTAGTTGTTAACAAATTATTTCTCCTTCGGTCTACATATAAGCATGATCTCTCCAGCCCACAGAGGAAAGTGTCCTTGCACATTCTCTTCCTCCAACTCCTCCTTGACCTATTCGTCATCCTGCACCACCTCCTCCCCCTCCTCTTCTTTCTTCTTCTTCAGTTGATAATAATTTATACCTCATTCTGTATGCA
>NW_007025166.1:0-358 GCF_000164805.1 Carlito syrichta
CTAGTTACGTCAGCTGGCTAGGCAGCTGGCTAACTAGGTTGCTACCTAGTTAAGTCAGGTAACTAGTCAACTGGCTAACTATTTAAGTCAGCTGGCTAGCCAACTGGCTAGCTAGATAACAACCTAGTTAACTCAGCAGTCTACAAGGCAGGCCATCTAATTAAGTCAGCTGTGTAGCCCCCTGGCTAGCTAGGTAGCCACGTAGTTAATTCAGCTGGCTAGACACCTGGCTAGCTAATTAAATTAACTAGGTAAGTCAGGTGCCCAGTGAGTCAACTAGCTTGTTTAGTCAGCTCGTATATCAGTTGGGTAGTCAGCTGACTAGCTGGGTAGCTAGTAAGTTAAGTCAGCTGGTTAA